>NC_056725.1:1548392363-1548484863 GCF_019279795.1 Protopterus annectens | reverse complement strand
AGGATTTAAGTTACTTTACTGTTTCATTTGTTGTGAATGTCAAAGGTAATGCAGTGCATTGACAAAATTAATAATATTGCAAACTCACAGCAGGAGGTTCTCTAGCTTTGTTTTTAGCATCTTCCACGCACAGTCTGTATGTCCTTCCTGTGTCTGCATGTCTTTTCTCAGTGTGCCAGTTTCCACCAAACCTTGAGGACATTCATTAGGTTAAACAAAACAAAACAAAACAAAAAAGAGACATTAAAAACAAGAAAACATCCAGTTCACTTTTTCTACATTCATCTGTATGTTCAAATTGCAAAATATTTTTGTTTTTTGTAATTGATAGGTGCTACAGAAAAGATAGAGTGGGTGGCCCCAAGTTAGACACAGCAATTAAGGAAACTAAATGGCAACTTAGACATTCCTATAGTCAGTGTGTTAAAACAAAAGAGGAAACTGTGTTAGGTTATGGACATACATGTAAGCATTATGGAACTATCGTTTTTAGAAATATCGTTTTTAGAAATATTGTTTATTGGGATTTTGCTAGTTCTGTAAGACTGAGCCACAAAAGTACATATATTTGATGTTTAAGTTTATTCTTACTACAGTTTTGTGAAGTTTTATTCTTCATTTTTCATGATTTTTATTTCATGCATTTTTTATGTCTGCATTCTGTGACCTATGTGAAATTATCAACAGAAATGAAAATGTTTAGATATGGCAAGGGTTAAATTTCTGAAGGCACTGGAAAAGAGGAAGTGAGGTATAGTATTTAAGGTGTGTTTGAATGAAAACACGACTCTGATGATGCCTGTCGAGGTGAAAGTGCTTAGTCATAGTGTTTTGCTATGCCTTGTGTATTAACGTTTAATAAACCAGTGTTTTTAGCACGAAGCTCATGTATGCCGGTCAAATTGTTTTTTGTTTTGTTCATAGGTTTATATGTTCATAGGTAGGTACTAGGCTATTTGCCCGATGGCATTTATAAGCCCAGCTAGAATGTGTTGGCTTTCGCTGCCCCCTTAGATTAGTTCCCTGTGTCTCTGTCCAGCAGAGCCACTGAAGTGATCCCCCGGGTAAACTTTCTGTTTCCCATCCACTCATCAAGGTTTCTCTTGAAGAGTGTTAGTGAGGAGCTCTGCCTAATGTAGATTGGAATCCTGTTCCAAAGCATGGGAAGTCTCTGTGACAGGAATCTATCCCTCCAGCACGTCCTATTTATTGTTGTGGTGAGGCTTAGATCCCTTGAGCATGTGGCTCAAGGGGATAAGCTTTTCTTTAGGTGGAGCATGTCCATCAGTTCTGGGTTGGACATGGCCTTGTATGTCAGGTAGAGATCACCTCTGAGTAGGCGGTATGCAACCGGGTACAGCTGGAGTTTCTTCAGTCGAGCTGCATAGGGCATCTGTTTGAGGCCAGTGATCCTCTTGGTGAGGTACTTCTGTGGTCTTTCCAGCTGTTGCAGGTGTCTTGTAAGATACATCCCAAATGGGGCATTGTACTCTATGATGGGTCTGATGAGCAATGAATGCAGGGGCGCAATGACCTCTTTTGATCTGGATGCGAACCCTTTTGTGATGAGGTGTGCCACATAGAAGGATTTTCTAACCACTTTGGCAGTGTGATTATCAAAGGAGAGTTTACTATCTACTTGGGGTCCCCAGATCCCTTATTATGTCTTCCATATTTAGGGGGCTACCACCTATGTGGTAGTTTGTGGGCACTTTGTTTTTTCCAAAGGGGATGACTATGCACTTTTTGACATTTTGCTTGAGGCCATGATTTTGACACCAGGTGTCCATCTCAGTGAGACCCTTTTGGAGGATGTCTGCATCAGCCGGAGAGTCAATTATAGCCCCTAGTTTGCAGTTGCCTGTGAACTTGGTCAGCCTTAGTCCTCCTGTGCTTGCCGGTACCTCTGAGAAGTATATGATGAACAGGAGGGGTCCTAGGAGTGAGCCCTGGGGAATGCCACTTGTAACCGGTTTAGAGTCAGACCTAGCTCCCGCAACTCTTACCATGTGGGTTCTGTCCGTGAGCCAGTTGGCAACCCATCTTGTGACATAGGGGTTTATGTACAGGTTGGTGAGCTTGTCTATAATACCAGAATGGGGAATGGTGTCAAAGGCCTTTGCGAGGTCTAGGTAGGCTGTGTGTACCACCTTTCCCTTGTCTATAGCCTTGATAACTGTCTCAAAGAAGTCCACCAGGTTTAGGAGGCATGATCTGCCCTTAACAAAGCCGAATCGGGTAGGGTCCAGTGTTTGGAGGTTCCCAATGTCTCTGTTAATGAGTTCCATGATGATGCACTCCATAGCCTTGCAGACTAAGCTAGTCAGGCTTATAGGGCAATAGTTCCTGGGGTCTGTTTTGGCTCCACCTTTGTGGAGTGGAATAACCGTTGCTGTGCACCACTCTATGGGTACATAAGCTGTGGAGAGGCTGAGTTTGAACAGTGTGTTTATGTGAGGGGTTAGTTTGTCTTTGAGCTCATGTAGGATGCAGCTTGGGACACCGTCCAGTCCCATTGATGCTGTGTTTTTGTTTTGTTTATTCAAGTTTTTAGTTTTTAACATATTTTTGTTTGGTACATGCATTAGGTTGACTGTCAGTCATTAAACTTTCCAGTTTGTATTCACTTTTTCCAAAATGAGTTTCAAATCCTTGCATCCATTGATGGCCATTTTAGGCTCTGTTAACTCTGCCAGCCTGCAAAGGATAAAATGAGCAATCAAAAGTGCGTGTATATAAGTATGGTGCTGAACATGCTTTGTGGGCTGAAAATTTATGAATAATGAACTCATGCAATAATAAAATTTTCGTAGATACTTTAACTGAGCATCTGTTTTTTTTTTTTTTATTTATTTACCCTTTAGTGACAGTGTTAATTCAACTAGGCCAACAGCCTCTTTTCAGGGAAGACCCAAGGTGATATTCACATTGACTTGGATAAATTTGGCCAAGATACTAGGGAACTTCTACTTGTCGTTGTGTGAGTGGAACTCATTTTGCATGTGCACTTCCTGTTTCCTTTCCAGACACTGATGAGTCTCATTTAGAGAAAATGGGAAGCTTAACTATTGTAGACTTAAAGTGGAAAGAACAAGCATATAAAATTATACATACATGCAAATATTTCAAGCATGGGCATTAAGCCCTTCTAGCTTGCCAATATACCAATACACTTGTTCCCATAATAATTGTCCAGGCTGTTCTTAAAAATATCTAAACTAGTACTTGCTTTAATGTAATTTGGCAGTCTGTTCCATGCATCAGCTATTCTGTCAGAGAACCAATTAGTACACTTCTCATTCCTATAGAATCTTTTACATAGGTTATCTAATGATTCTCTAGTACTTTTTGATAACCGCAAACATTCCTAGAGGTAGTTGTCTCTAAATTCCCTATATACCTGAACAAGATCTCCTCTTAGATATATGTAAGAGACACTATATAAGTTCAGGTATTTTATTCTTTCATAATAGCTTAAATTTTCACATCCATGGATGCTCTATGTATATTTCCGCTGAGCTCTTTCCAGTTTACTCATGCTTGTTATCTTATAGGGTTTCCATATTGTTATTACATACTCAAGTTTTGTTCTAATCTAACTAACAAATGACTTTATCATTCATGATTTCCTAGACTTTATAAATCTTTTGATACAACCTATAGTTATATAACTATCATTAACCAATTGGTTGATATGATTAAAACAAAACTTGTAGCTGAATCTACCCATATACCCAGGTCCTCATAACATTATATGCGTATATTAATTGTAAAGAAAGGGAAAGCTTATTTCATCAGATTTTAGACTTTGTAGTGATAAACATGAATATTATAATAACAGGAGACTTGAGTTGTGATTTAAAAGGCAAGTGTAAAAATAAAGGAAATGATACAAGAAAAATGTTAGAAGTTATAACATGGTAAGTTAAAACTTTGGGTCAAAAATTCATGTACTTACAAAAGGGGTATGTATAGAATTGAAATAGATTATTTTATAGTATCAGAAGGTTTAGTTATAGAGGAAGCAGAGGTAGTTGAAACAGGATTTTCTTATCATCTTGCAATATGGCTAGAGATCAAGGAAAACAAGGCATATATAAAAATACACAGAGGAATAAAAAGCATAAATGAGACAGCATGGAATGAAGAAGGACAGAGATTAGTAATACAGTTACTGAAAGATCATATTACTTTGAGGACATTTTACAAAAATTAGTCTGAATGTTGGATGATGTTTAAGGAAAAGTATAAAAAATATTTTTACAGTGGCAATGTAATGTGAGAAAGTATAGAAAGAAAAAATATAAAAGGACATATAATGATAGATTGGAATATTTAGAACATAATGATAGAAAGTACTTTGACAAAGAAAAATAATTATTTGAAAGAAATAAAGAAAAAATATAAGAATTGTTACAATGCAAATATATATTTTTGCAAGGAAAAGAGAAGAAGTATCAAGTTACTTAAGCAGATTAGTAAAGCAAGATGGTAGTGTGATGAAAGAAATAAAAAAAAAATGTAAAATGAGAAATAGAAAGAACTCAGGAAATAATTACGAATAGTGTACCATAATATGTACAAGAGATGTTTAAAGAAAAATGAAGGTAGTGAAAAAACATGGAAAGTAAAAAAGTTAACAGAAAAAGAGAATAATGAGTTTGAAATGAGATTTTTTAATCTGAGCTAGATAAAGTATTAGGATAAGTTAATATAGATTCAGCTGCAGGACAGATGGGATAGGGTATGAAATTTGTGAAAAAAAATAAGGGGCTAGCAAAAATACTTTTTAATGATTTTGAATAAATGGTTAAGTGGAAATTTTATGAATAAAGAATTATGTAGTGCAATACTTTAATTCATATGGAATAAGGAAGACAAAAGACAAAAACTTGAGACCAATAGTATTAAATGATAATGATTACAAGATCTTTATGAAAATAATACAAAAGATATTTAAGACAAAAATGGAAAATAATATGCAAGCTAGAATATATAGTATAAAGGGGAAGGGTTGTCAAGACTTATTAATTATAGAGAAATTGGGATGATATGAATAGAAAAGAAGAAGATAGGGAACTTTAATAAGGCATTTGGACAGAGGCACAGGGAACTAATCTAAGGGGGCGGTGAAAGCCAACACATTCCGGCTAGGCTTATAAATGTCTTCGGGCAGATAGCCTAGTGCTTACCTATGAACCTATGAACCTATGAACTGGACATGAAATTGTATTGGTAATAATGAAAAAATATAAGTGAGAAAGTTATAATAGTTATAATAAAGTAAAAATACTTGTAAATGGCTAATTAAGCCAAGAGGTGTATATGAAGAGTGGGGTAAGACAGAGATACCTAATGAGGTGTATACTCTTTGCATTAGTTATGCATGTGATAGTATATGAAATAAATTACAAAATGAAGGAGGCTGGGTATATAACACCTGAAGTATTAAGTATTCCAGTTCTGTTAAAATATGCAGATGACATTACATTAATTGCAAAAAAAGAAAATTTGGATAAAATAAGTAATAATTTACACAAGTGAGTAGATATGATATGAATGGCTTTAAATAAAGAGAAAAGTAAAGGTTTCAGTGAAGTAGAAAAGATAGGGGTATATATTTTATAACACGTGAAATTTCTGTGTTAAGCATACGATTTCAGAATAAAGATATAGGTGGAATTCAATAGGAAAAAAATAAAGAAATAAAACAAATCTGTCTTTTCTGGAAAACAAATTACCATTCAGAAAAAAAGACTTATTTGTTAAATTCACTACTAATGAGAAAAATAGCTAGCAAGTGCATTTATGTTGTCAAAATTATTTGAAAATAAATCATTAAAAACAAATTTATTTATATGGGGTTCTAGATTAAATAGAGTACAAAAGAGGAGTTTTATATGTAAAGAGAAAGGAGGTTTAGGGTTATGTAACCCAGTGGTATATACTGCCTCATTAAATTTGCATAGAGATTTAAAGTGGATAGATAAAAAAATGAGAGATTAATAGTAAAACTGTATAAATATAAATATGATAAATTTGTGGGTATGGTAAAAAAGAGTAAATAGAAAAAGAGTGTATAAATGAAGAAATATAATGTTACCAGGAAAAATATTTTTGTGGAATATAAAAATTGATGATCTAGAAAAAGAAAGAAAAGTATGGTATAAGAATGTAATGATAACACATTACTATGGAAAACCATGGTAAAATCTAACAGCTGTACAAATTAAGGCTAGAAAAACAAGAAGTAAATTGTGTAATCAGAACATAGAATGTCAAGATTTTTGTTGAGACTGGTAATAGATAAATTACCAATAAAAGGAAATAAGTCATATAAAAATAAAGGTAATAGAATAGTTTACATTATCAAGAAGAATAAACTACTGAACACATATTTTTGAAATGTAAAAAAAAAATGTTGTGTAGCCAAACCAAGGTGGTGCAGCAGTTAGAGTTGTCACCTCATAGCAAGAGGTACTCCTGTTCAATTCTCGGCTGGAGCACCTTCTGTGTGGAGTCTACATGTCCTCCCCACAGTTGAATGATATTTAGAGACATGCAGGTAGGAGCATGCATGAATGGGTGCACCTTCTTTAAGGTTGGGCATCAGGCTGGCAACTCAGCATTGTAAAAATCCACTGCCAATCATAAGCAGACCGGAGTTCTGCTGTGGCGATCCCTAACTGGGAAAAGCCGAAGAAAGACAAAAGAGTAAAAAGGTTATGAAGAAAACTATGTAAAAAAATTTTTTTCAAAGTTATAAAAGAAGTGGATAAAATAAGCATGGATATGATTAAATATGGATATTATAAGAATAGCAGTAAAGAATGTACTAAAATAATAGAAAGTTATTTTTATGTCATATGGTTATATGGTATAAAAGAATAAATTAAATACTTGTATATCAATATATTTGCACATCTTTAAATATTTATAATTATGTAAATATGTTATAAATAAGAGTTCTTTTTTTGTGTATAAATAAAAGGCCCCTAATCTTTGCAATGTGTGAGTCCAAGATGGTAGAAAAGACAGGCATGGCAGATACTGTGTTTGAACACAGTGTGAAAGAAATAACTTCAAATGAAAAAAAAAAAACATTTTGTGAAATGACTGAAATTTTTACACCACAATCTGGAGGATTACAAGATGATGTTTTGCTGTCAATGATATCAGATCAGCTAGCAGATGAACACATTTTATGACTGGGGGATTTAATGGAAAAGAGATTTTGAAAACAGTGTGAGTGTATCATGAGAAACTACACCTCCCAGGCATACTTTGGGCTTGAATACTGAACATGTAATGTGGAAGGTTGAGAGGTTGGGAAGGAAGCAGCAGAGTGACAGAATGAGACAAAAAAATCACTCAGTAACATAACCAAAGCTTATTTGTGTAAGTGTTGCAGTAGCATCTGGGGAATACAAAAAGAAAACAGATTTTCACAGAGAACTAAATCTGTAATTCATATCAGACCAATAAATGGATAGATATAAACTGTGGGGATTAAATTGTTAAACCTTTAGGCTTTATTCCCATGGATGGATGTGATATTATTCAGCTGGGAAATGAAAGTTTTGTGGACATGTATTTTGAAACACATGAACTGGCCTTTATATGTGTGAACCATTTTGACAAACAACAGGACCATGCAGTTTATAATGACTATGGTATTTCAACTTTTTCATTGCAGTCTGTTTTTGATGTAAAAAAAGTGTTCTGATGATGGGTGTATTTGGAATGATAGTTGAGAAGCAGGGGTAACCCTAAAAGTTGTACAGAATGCTATTGTTTACTTACCTAGTGTTTGTGTTACAAACAATGTTTGAGGGATTTTAAATTATGGAGGCCAGCCTAAGACATGTTTTTGTGGGGCATTAGACTACTTAATAAATGTTTGTCCCTTTAAAAAATGTAGTAAATATGAGAATAATGGATATACATTTAAGGAATATATGTTGCATTGCTACATTTAAGGAATATATGTTGCATTGCATTAACGGTGGTAATGAAGGATACATGTGGTCTGACTATCAGGAGCAACAAGAACCTTCTCCACTAATTCAAGGGTAAGAGAAGTCAGTAAGGACTCAAATAGAGATTCATAAGGAAGATGCCAGTAGAGTTTCTTCTGGGTAGAAGAACAAAGCAAAATTAAATGTACAAGGAATGCAGACAGAAAAAAATGCCTATCAGTCACTTAATAGGTTGATAGGTAAGTACTAGGCTAGCTGTCCTTGTGGGCCATTTTAAGCCTAGACAATTTATCTTAAAGGTGAAAATCCAACCCTGTACTTTGTGCCTGTAAGGTAAACACCTTAACCATTATGCCAACCCCTCCTCCCAAAGGGTACTTGGCCCATACAGGTATCTAAGCCAAGACCGTGGCATTATTAGGATCACACTCTAACCAAATGAGCTAAATAGCCACATGCTTTTTAAGAACTTGAAGGGGAGGACAGTGGTAATGGACAGGACCCTGTAGAAACTGAGAAAGGGGGACAATTAATCCTGAGGATACTGAGGAGGCAGAGAAAAAAAGTGGTTCTATAGATGGAAGAGTCCACAAATGAAAAAGAAAGCTCAAAGTTATGAGTAGAAGCAGGAAATTAAAAAGCAATGATTATTTTTTCAATTTTCTCTCTAACTGTTAACAACATTAAGGATGAATGTAGAATTGCTTTATTACATTGGTTAAAAAACAGATATTATGATATTATAATTCTCCTGGACTCTAGATTGTATTCATATTGGGAAAGTGGAATTTTGTAAACTGTGGGTGGGGGGGTGGCATTATTTGGACAGTTGGAGCTGAGACCTGTTCAAGTTTGGTTTCCTCTATAAACTGCATACGATTACAATTAAATATTTAGTGATACTATGCACAGGTAGGGGGTTAGTGGTGGATACAATGGTTAGACACATTATAGTTAGAATAATTGCACTGTATATTTGTCCAAAATATGAGGCAAGATGTAATCTAATAGAGGATATAAGGGCATATATAGTAAACTTCCAACTGTAGTAGCAGGTAACTTCATTGTATTATAAGCGGTACAAAAAATAAGGTAACCAAAGATGTAAGAATTGGTAAGGAACTTTTAATAATCGCTGATTTGAAATTAGATTAGGATGAAGGCTATGCATATTTATAGAGGGAAATGCCAGATCGAGATAGAATTTTCTTATTTTTCTGAGAGATTACAAAAAGTATCAGAAGGCAAAAAATTGAGTGGCTTTTCTGATCATTGTGTTATATTTGGGGAGTTTGTTGATGAAGAATGGAAGGCTTAAAAAGTTACTAGCTAAATAGTGGAGGAAGAAAAAGTTGCCTGTCAGTCACTAAATATGTTCATAGGAAAGTCAAGGTGAAAACATTATGAGAAGAACATTTAACCGAAAAGGAATGATGTTTGAGGGAGAAGTGTTTTTACAGATTGTTACTTCAGAAATATGAATATTCAGTAGAAGCACCCAATTTATTGTCTAAGGAGAGAAAGAGAAATGTATGAAAATAATACACAAAGAATACATATGTCACTGCATTTTAAAAAGGAAAATAAAAAGAAGAGGTATTACCTTTTCTAGGTGAGTGGGTGGGTTAAGAAGTGTGAAAATACTGTATCATACGATAAAAAAAGAGTAAGCAAAATATTACGAGTATTGCAACTAAATATATGGAAAAATGATATGAATGCAATCATTTAAGTTAGTGGCATTTAGAAAAGATAGATGTAGATTTCAAAAAAGTATTAACAGGAAAATTGACTTAGATGAGCTTAAAATGCTATTAAGGCAGATTGATAAAGACAGCTCTCCAGGAGAAGGTGAACTCCCTTATGTTTTTATATTTCCATGGGTATTACATATAAATTTATTTTGGATGTCTTGAATGGATGGTTCATTTAGAGGTTCATAATGACTGCATAGTATGTAGTGTTCTAAAGTGTTTTTTTTTTTTTTTTTTATGGAAGAAAGGTTTTAGTACATATAGTTTACCAGATAAACAAATTAAAGAAATTTCAGAAAACCTTCAAAATATTATACAGGAAGAAAGTTTATAAAATAAATAGGACACATATGGGACTAGCATGTTATGCAGGTAGTATTTTTATTTTGCTCATGTTCCATGTACTGCAAATAAATTCCTAGTAAAGTTTATTGTACATGGCATACAATATACACAGATGTCACACTGTAGTAAGCAGTTGTCTCACACTGTAATAAACCATTGTCTACTATGGAATGATCACATCACTGCATCATCTTCAAAGATGCACAAATTATTCCAAATAAAGTTGGAGTTTCTGAAAACTCAGTCATCTGACATAAACCCAACTGATGTGATTTACACATCTGTAATTTTCTCCCTAAAGAGCATAATTATAACAAAAAGTAATGGTAAAAAACTTTGCACTTGATCTTTAAGGAGTTAATGGTTTTGGAATGGACAGCTGCTAAATCTTGCTCTGGGGCTGGCCTTAACACTTATGTAGTGTATGGATTGCTCTGATAACACTTCGATATTTAGAAAAGGCAAATCAGTTAAGAGCCAGAGTGGTGAGCGACATGACCTTAACAAATGTTAAGCAACCCCTGCTTAAGTTGTTAACAGTGGGTCTATTGCTTGCCAGTAAAATCTCCCAGTACTGACTACCAAATGAGAGCAGCAGAGCAAACACTTTGTTTCTGCCTGCTCTTCATTCTCTTAATTTATCCCTAACTTCCTGTAAAAAAAAAAAAACTCAGAAAGTTAATAAAATAAAAGGATGTGTTTGCTTGAATAATGTGATGGATATGAACTCTGAAACTCAAATGTGTCATTATTTAGTGGCTTCAGTCCTCGGTGGTTGGTCTGAGAACCATAGATTTTTTTTAGGAACATACCAAAAATATGAAACAATAACAAGGAAATTCTACAAAAATCTAAATATCAGAAAGGCATTAAAGACAAGTATAGATGCAATGGAAACCATTATAGTGCCCTTCTAACAGCATCCACTAAGTGTTTTATGGCTTTGAAAGTCAACAAAACACTTAGCATTTTTTCCACTGTAACTAACAGTACATGGATCAAATAAAGCTCCATGTACTACAACGAATTATGATTGTGTCACTGATCATAACCTTGCATTATGAGTTCTTAACAGTGATGTAATGATTCACCTCTTGAGCATCATTCTTGAGGTGAATTTCTTGTCATCCATGTCTTGAACACTTAATAATTGGGTTATGATCAGCAGGCCAATCGTAACCCTCTATGTTAGAGCCACTGTGTCTGTAAAATGGTAATTGTTATAGAGTTTGCTTCTTTCTTAACTAAGATCCTATTGAGGCAGTCCTTGGGACTTTCTCCCAAACATTTGGTGGTGATCATAGACTATTTTCATTAATTAGAATTGTGTTGTGATTTTTGCATTATGACACATTATACTGTATTTAATTAAATAATAAAATAATTTTAAAAAAAAAAATAAATGAGTACCCATCTACCCATAACTGCAGTCTTGTGAACAATTATACTCATTCTTGTGAACAATTATACGCAATATATTATTAATTGTAGTGTACTAATCATAGGAGATTCAATTGTGAGGCACACTGATGTCCCACTCTCTAGACTTAACAAGGAGAAGGTGACAGTCAGTTGTCTATCAGGATTAAGGATTCACTTACACACATGCACTCCTCTCACTCACATCATCATTCATCATCATCATCTTTTTCCATTTACATGGGGTCGGGGTATCGTGTTAAACTGCGCAAACTCTCTCATTTCAGTCCCACGCTCCTGCTTTCTTCAACACTCATGCCTGACTGCCGCAGATCTTCTTTCACACAATTCATCCACCTCTTTGCTGGACATCCTTGCTTCCTCTTACCTTCTTCCTGTCTGTCCCAAATCTCCCTCACCAGATTGTCTTCTGCTTTTCTACACATGTGCCCATACCATTGTAATCTGTTCTCTTTGATCTTTTCTGCAATTGCAGCTACTTTGGCTTCTGCTCTTATGTCCTCATTTCTTCACCTGTCCCGCAGTGTGCATCCTACCACCTTTCTCAGGCACTTAATTTCCATCACCTCTAGCTTCTTCAACTGTTCTGCCTTTACTGCCCAGGTTTCTGTACCATACAGTAGTACTGGTCACACCACTGTCATGTACACCTTACTTTTCAGCTTCTTTGGCATTCTTCTGTCATAGACTACACCTGATACTCTATGCCAGTTGGCTGCAGCCCCTCTGATTCTAGCTTTGACCTCTTCATTCAGACTACCCTTCTCCTCAACCACCCCTCCCAGATACTTGAAGCTGTTTACCTGTTCCACTATCTTCCCATCTATCTCTATTCTCAGCTTCTTCTGATTTCCCCAATCTGCTGCCATTACCACTGTCTTATCTGTGCTTAGTTTCATTCCATATGCCATCAGATTTGCATTCCATTCTCCTATCCTTTGCTGAAGTTCTAGATCAGAGTCTGCCTGTACTGCCACATCGTCTGCATACAGCAGCTTTGTTGCTCTGACCCCTCCAACCTGTTTGCTAATGTAGTCCATTACCAGTATGAACAGCAGTGGGCTCAGAGCTGAACCCTGGTGTACACCCACTCCCACTGGGAACCCCTCAGTGAGGCCAAACACTGTTTGTACTTGAGTCACTGGGTCCTTGTACATAGCCTGTACTAATTCTACCAATGTTTCTGGGACTTCAAACCACTGCAGTACTGCCCAGATCAGCTTTCTTGGGACCTTGTCATATGCTTTCTCCAAGTCTAGGAAAGCCCAGTTTGACTCTCTCCTCTTCTCTAGTTTCTTCTCAAGTATCTGTCTCAATGCAAACATCGGGTCAATTGTGCTGCATCCTGATCTGAATTCAAACTGTTCATCTCCCATCTTACATTCTACTATTCTGCATATCTGATTATCAATCGCCCTATCCAGAACTTTCATGCAATGTGGTAGGTGTTTGATGCCTCTGTACTGTCCACAGATGTTGTTCTTGTACACTGGCATGAGTATGCTTATTCTTCAGTCATCTGGGATAAGCCTTTCTCTCCAGACTGCAATTAGTAACCTCAGGAGCCATATCTTTCCTAGCTCACCCAGCATCTTTATCATATCTGCTGTGACCTCATCTGAGCCTGCTGCTTTCCCTGACTTCATTTTCCTTAGTGCTGCTCTTACTTCTTCTAAGCTGGGCTCCTCTTCTACAGTACCGCTTCTGTGGGGTTTTCTTCATTCAGAAGCTGCTGGAAATACTCCTTCTATCTGCCTTTGATGTCCTGTGGGCTGGTAAGCAGGTTGTTGCTGGAATCCCTTATGAAGGGTGTCTGACTATCTTCTTTATCTTTCTGTCTTTGCCTTGCAACCTGGTATAGTTTCTTTGTGCCCCTTACTGAGTCACTTTCCAGAAGCTGATAGAGTGCCTCTGATGCCCTATTCTTTGCTATTGCAACTTCTTTCTTAGTTTCTTTGTTAGCCAACCAGTAGTCCTTCTTAGCTTGGTCAGTCTTTTCAATCTCCCACTTCTTCCTGCACTCCTTCTTTCTTTTGATTACTTCCTGCACTTCTGCATTCCACCACCAGCTTTCCTTATGTATCTTATTTCCATACCTGGCTTGGCCACATATCTTTTCTGTAGTCCTAACACATGCTGTTTTTAGGCGCTGCCACTCTTCTTCAACTCCACCTATTTCCTCCTCTTCTTTCTCTCCAGAAAACTTCCAGGTCTTCAGCCTGGTCTCTGTTGACCTTAGAGCCTTCTCTGATCACTGCTTGCAGCTGATTGTGGCAACTACTGGTTTATGCTGTGAACCGACTGTTTCGACTTTGCAATCATGGATTCTACCCCAGTGCCTTTTCCTTACTATGAGGAAGTCTACCTGAGTTGCATGTTGGCTACTCTTGTATGTGATCTTGCGACTATCTCTCTTTCTGAACCTGAGTTGCATGTTGGCTACTCTTGTATGCGATCTTGTGACTGTCTCTCTTTCTGAACCATGTGTTGGCTACTATCAAGCCATTTGCCAGACAGAAGTCTAGAATGGCTTCTCCTTCTTTATTCCTATTGCTCCACCCATGTGGACCCAGGCAGTCCTCATATCCTGTTCTGTCTGTCCCAATATGTGCATTTAAGTCACCCATTATCAACACCAATTCATGTTGTCCTGCTTTATCTAGTAGGTCCTGCAACTGCTGTCTGAATGCACTCTTTTCCTCACTATCACAACCCTGCTGTGGGGCATAGGCTGAGATTATGAATACTGTCCTATCATTGCACTGGAGTCTGATTGCCATGAGTCTGTCATTAATTCTGATGATATCCCTCACTGACTTCTGAAGCCTCTGTCTCACCACAATTCCTACACCATTTCTAGCCTGTCCACCACCTGAGTAGTAGAGTCTGGATCCCAAGCCAAGTGGCTTTGTTGCACTGCCCTTCCATCTTGTCTCTTGGATACATAGGATGTCCAGCCTCCTCCATACCATCATGTCATACACTTGTAAGCTGCGTCCTGTCAGTGAACCTACATTAAGCATAGCAATTCTCAGTTCATGTTTGGCAGGTTGGTTGGTTTTATGTCCAGCTTTCACTCAACAGAGCTATCCCAGGAAACCCGTCGAGTAGCTAGCCCTGCCATGGCACGCAGTTTGTAATCCGTGTTCTCCTATCTTGAGGATACTGCGCACCACAATAGATGCCCAAAGCAGTTGGCCTTTTTACAACTCTTCCCCCCATTGGGCACCATGTAGAGTCTGTGCTGCTGCCCACAGCTCCATTCATTGGTGAGTTTGAGATGGAAACACTCAGCATGTTTTTCAGACATGGGAGAAACCCCATGGAGACACAGAGAGAACATACAAACTCCAAACGGGCATTAGTCGGAGGTCAGGATCAAACCTTGTACCTTGTGCATTGGAGGTGAAGACCTTAACCACTAAGCCATCTGGTCTCTCAGGTCACTCCACAACAAGTACAAATATGACTCAGTCATTGTCCATGTTGGTGTGAATGACCTGAAACATACCTCCCTGGACTACATGAAAAGATATGTGATGGAACTCTCAGATTATGTGGCCCAGGCAGGTATGACCCTAGCCCTAAGCAGTAATCTACCTTCACCCGGAATGATATTACAGTACGAGCAGAAAATGATTGATTTCAACAATTGGCTAAGTTTCTGGTGTTATTCTAAGGGGATCCAATATCTGTCTGCCTGGGATGACATGATTGACACACCTCGATGCTTTGCCAGAGACAGCCTGCATCTGTCACCCCTGGGATTTTGGGTACTGGATAAGGATCTTGTCACCCTTATAGTGCCTTTTTTAGGCAGAGTTCTAAAGATCAAAATTCCACCTTAACAGCTACAAACAAATGCAATCTGAGGGTCATGCTGCTCAATGCTAGAAGTCTAAATTTCAAGATGCACTCACTTGAAGCTCTCCTCAAAATGGAGAATGCCGACATCTGTGCTGTAACAAAGACCTGGTTTAAAGAGGCAGAGAGTGTCTCTGCACTCCCAGGATATAACTCATTCCAAATTATTCAGCCCCAGAATATAGCCAAAAGCTCCAAAGGTGGTGGTGTCTTCATATTCTTAAAGGATATGCACTTCTCTAGACTGGTAGCCCAGCGTAATGCATCTGACATACTTCAGGTACAACTAATACTGGGTAAGACAGTGATACAACATCCTCAACCTGGTTATCACCAACATGGGAAACCATTGCTCCACACCTATAGTCAATTCCTCCCTGGTTAAATCTGACCACAAACTGATCAACATAGAAATCTCCATATCACCTACAATCCCCACTAAGGCGACCAAACTGAAAAACTTCTCTAAAGCCAACTTTGGGCTCCTAAAATAGAGGTGGCTAACTTCTTGGCACCCATGCCAATGGAAATAGCTGCATGACTGCTGAATCATATATCAATACACTGTATGAGCACGTACACAAATGCATGGACCTTGCCATTCCAAATAGAACTAAGACGCTCTCCTCCAAAAAAAAGGAAGCCAATCTAGTGGTCCCCAACCATCAATAAACTCTACAACAGAAGGAAAAAACTGTTGCAGAAAAAAATGAAGTCACAAGACTGGAAAACCTCCCTTATCAATCTTAACAAAAAGCTGAGATCCCTAATCAAATCCTCTAAAACCAGCTATGAAGGCTGAATTGCAGCCGACACCAAAAACAACCACAAAGCCTTCTATAGCTATCTCAAAAACCTCCAAGCCGAGTTATTCCACAATGGCACCTCCTGTACTCAGCCAACAGATATAGCCAACATACTGGCCTACAGATGCAGTGCCAACTTTACCCCCAAGGGCCCTATCACAATAACAGAAGAAATCCTGGTACCCACCATTTCTGTGGCAAAGGTAAAAGCTGCATTGTCCAAAGCCAAGCATACAGCATCCATGGGACCTGATAATATCCCTGACTGCATCCTACATGAGCTACAAAACAAACTGGCACCACATCTGTGTGCCCTGTTCAATCACAGCCTTACCTCAGGCTATGTCCCTAATTAATGGTACACTGCTACAGTTATCCTGCTCCATAAAGGGGTTGCAACTACAGACAATGGGAACTATTGCCCCATTAGGCTGACAAGTCTGGTTTGCAAAGCTATGGAGCGCATTATCATGGACTTGCTTAACAAAGATATAGGCAATCTCCAAACTCTTGACCCCACAAAGTTTGGCTTTTTCAAGGGCAGATCCTGCCTGCTGAACCTGGTTGACTTCTTCGAGGCAGTCACCAAGGCTGTGGATGAGGGTATGGCAGTGCATACAACCTACCTCAACTTGGCCAAGGCCTTTCATACCATTCCCCACTCAGGTATCATTGATAAACTCACCAAACTAAGCATCAATCCTTACATCACTAGGTGGGTTGCAAATTGGTTCACAGACAGGACCCACAGAGTGAAATTTGCGGATTCCAAGTCAGACTGTAGACTGGTCATGAGTGGAGTCCCAAAGGGCTCAGTCCTGGACACTCTCTTGTTTAGCATCTACTTCTCAGAAGTCCAAGCCAAGACAGAAGGACTCTGGCTGACCAAGTTTGCGGATGACTGCAAGCTAGGAGCCATTATCAACTCCCCAATTGATGCAGACATCCTACAAAAGGGCCTCTTTGAGACCAATGACTGGTGTCAGAACCATGGCCTGAAGTTTAAAGCCAAAAAGTGCGTTATCATCCTCTTTGGAAAAAAACTCAGTTCCCATGAATTACCACTGTGATGGGAGCCCACTGAACACTTAAGAGGCCATAAGAGATCTGGGCACCCAAGTCGAAAGCCATCTCACTTTCAACCACCACATTGTCACTGTGGTCAGAAAGCCCTTCTACGTGGTACATCTTATAACCAAAGGTTTTGCATCCAGGAAGAAAGCGGTCATCATCCCTCTCTACTTATCCCTCATTAGACCAGTCATTGAATATAATGCCCCATTTGGCATGTACCTGACCAGACACCTACAACAGCTGAAGAGGCCACAAAAGTACCTCACAAAAAGGATCCTAGGCCTTAAACACATGTTCTACATGGACAGACTTAAGAAACTTCAGCTGTTCTCAGTCTCTTATCGTCTACTTAGACGTGATCTCTACTTGACTTACAAAGCCATATCCAACCCAGCCCTACTTGAAATATTACACCTAAAGAAATCCCAGTCCCCCCATACCACATACTTCTGAGATCACAACCTCATTACCACAATTAACAGAGCATGCTGGAGGGACAGGTTCATCTCCCAAAGATTGCCCATACTCTGGAATAAACTTCCCATTCATGTCAAGCAGAGCACCTCACTGGCCCTCTTCAAGAGAAATTTTGACAAGTGGATGGGTAGCAGAAAATTCACCCCAGGGTTCACTCCAGTTGCTCTACTGGATAGGGGGACTGTGAACTAACATCAGGTGGCACGGTGCCCAGGCAGTTTATTTGGGCTAGGCTTGTAAAGGCTCCAGGGTCATTAGCCTAGTACACACCTATGAACCTATGAATTGCTATCTCTTCAGCACTCCAGCTTGCACCATATATAAGATTTGCATTTAAATGCATTATATCCAAGCCTACTAAGAAGGACAAATTTCCTGGAAATACAAATGCACCTGTTGCACATTGGTTGGATACTGTATGCTTCCCTTCTATGTAAAGAGTAAATCTATCTAGGTGTAAGCCTATTAAGGACCATGATCTGACTGTAAGTTGACAGCAGCTATGGTGAGAGCATCCATTCTTACATGAGTTGTTTACCTTTATCTTTACTACTGTCCCTTTCACATGTACAGGGCATCAGTATGTTGATTAAATATTGTCCTTTGAAAGTTTTTTTTTCATATGGACTTTATGCCTTCCATAATCTCAGTTTCTGTCCAATTTTCCAAAGCTTACTTATAATGTCGATGATAATATTGTGAGAAAATTATTATGCTTGAAGTCATTCTATGCCTAGCACTTCTTTTGGAGATAAGTGCTCACGATGAAAGGTAATATTTGATTTTTTTCCCGTCATTGTTAAATTACCTCTTGAACTATTTTGTTGTGTTTAATGATCTAATGCAATAAACTAATCAAGTTCAGTTAGGCATTGAAGGCATGGTGCTTAGAAAACAGATATTTTGCAGAATGTTTCTGCTGTTGGAGAGGTAAAGCTCATTCATTTAACTAGCATGTCGTTTCCAGATATGGTTTAACTTCATGTGTGCATATTGCACACGGGCGAACAGCAACTGTCCGAAAGGCAGTTTGCAAAGTTTGCAAACGCTGAATGGAAAAAAGGTTTGAAAGTGCAATGAGCGAATGCACAGTGACATTCGCTCATTGCACATTTGACATTTTGGTGCGGATTGCACTATAGTGGGGATCGTAAAATGGTCTCTTTCCCCACTGTAGTGTGATCTCAGAGTTAGAATATTAAAGTAGGGGGTGTGTAGTGAGTGCAGCCCCCCACATGGAGGGTGCAGGGGGGCTTGCCCCCCTGCTTTACACATTAGATTTTTTTTTTCAACATTAATGTTCGAAAATCAGCGAATCTGCTTTTCGATTTGCTGATTTTCAAACATTTACAATTGTCACTGTTTTCATTTTTGTGGTTACGATTCGCTCATATGAGCAATCTCACCACTGTGATTTGGCTTTTTAAAGGTAAACCGCCAGATATACTAGAAGATATATAATCAGTATTGCACTTTCATAGTTTTTTACTAAGGTATTGATCCTGAGGAATCTTTAGAAGCCTAACCATGCATTCCAATGAAGTTTTATTTAGTCCTTGTAATTTAAATATGAATAACGCTGAGCAGACAGAACATTAACATGGTATCTCTTTCCTTAGGGGACAGGGATGGTAGTGCAGGGATGATTTTTTTTGGTTTTGCATCCATTCATCCAGATAACATTTGAACAGAGTAAGAGAAGTACTTTGTTTTATGTAGAGCAGAAGACAAATCCAAGGAAGCAGACATTTCTTTGATATATATATCTATCTATCACTCCAGTATGTTTTATTTGTGTTGCACTTTGTATTGACCTTCTCCACTACCAGAGATACCAGAAACATTGTGCTATGAAGCCTGTTTTATTTGCTTGCCATTAACCCTGTGTATAGCCTTAATCTCATTCTGCACAACTTTTGTTATAGCAACAATACTGCAGTATACATACTGTATTAATCTCTCTCCAAATTTTTTCCTCAAATGTGTTGTGCTGTATTGAATACTTACTATAGAGCCCAATACATCAGAATAAATGGGTGTTGCACATCCTCTGTTCATCACATGCATTCTTTTACTGTTTTAAGCATAGCAATAAGCAAGCTATGGCTATCAAACCTGTACTGTCTCATTAATAGGGATGTGGAATGAATGACACAACATTCCAGAAATGTCCAAATGCTTGCCAAAAAGTGAAATGAAGGCTAAGTAATCATCTATCTGATTTATAAGACTTACTAAACAAATATCCATGTGGAAGACAACTTCAAATAACTTGTATGTGTTTAACTGCAATAACAGGGGCAGTAACACAGTTATCATATTTACAGCACAGACTCATTTTGAGATTTTTCATACTATGCTCTGCATCTATCATCAAGCATATTGAAATTCTGCTCTCCCATGCCAATTATACTTGTATGGGCTATCACAGTTAGTTTGATTAGTTGAATATTTTCTGAAGTATAAGACAATTTCCTGAAAGAGAGTATGGTATCATATAAGAAAATAAGATATAACTTATTTATTAATAAAAAACATGTTGAATGTTGCATGCAGCTCACTTTAAGAAAGGTGATAATGTTTAAGGAATAACAACATAATTAAAAATAAAGCACTGAAATTCTGCTTTATATGAAATAGGGACTCAGTCTTTGCTTGGCGCATGTTTTGTTGCGTACCATTCTAACCACAATACTGAGAATCTGTATAGAGAAAAAACAGTAAACTCATCAAAAACTAAACTGATTATTAGGGTGTTATTTCTAGTTAATAATGTTTATTTTTTTCTGTCATTGAACTGTTGATAGTACTCATGTCTTGTACTTAGAGCTGTTTCTGAAGTAATGTTTACGAATGATGAATGATGGATTACAAGAAAAGGAGGTCAGCTCACTGAAAAAGCAATGCTTAGTGTAACTTATGATTATACCACTGGGCATGAAGTAATTCAGTTTTGTGTCATTGTCGGACCAACTGAAAGCTGCAAACTACATCTCATGCCAAAATATAAGTCTTTATAATGAAAGTGCAAATTGTTAAGTGTGCAGTTTCTGCCATAATAAAAGCACATTTCCTGGCATTTGGCTGCACCACACATGAATTGCTTCTTTATATTTCTCAAAATTAAACAGATGTTGAGTCATGCACACCTATCCAAAATGTCTTCTGATGTCAGTTTACGAGTTACATGGAGTGGATCACTGGTCTGTAATATCAGAATAGTGTCACTGTGTTGCAAATTAAACATTTTTTTTGTTCTTTCACAGACATACATTTTTACTGATGTGGAAGATGAAGACCTGATGAAGAAAAGAGGTAATATTTTATTTATGGTAGCTTCTGAGGTCTGCCTTATACTACGATAAAGCTTTGTGACAGAGCATATCAATGTATAATACTATTGTCTCAAAGATCAAAACTACTTGAAATGGGCCTTCAACATAAATTCAGACTTTGAATACAACAGTTATTCTGCAAATGCTGTTTAGATACTTTATCTATCTACAGATATTTTTGTTTGGACCACCAAAATATAACTAAACATTATTAACTAGAAATGGCCATTAAGCTTCACCGTCAGATACATTTTGACCGATTCTTTCTTCCTAGAACCGAAAGCCCAGGACTCAGGTGTACACTACTGCACAAGCCAACTACCAGATAGCAGGTGCACTACTTACAACATGAGCATTATCTGGCCCTTTGCTGTAGTTGATGCAGCTGCACAGCTGCAGGTGTTAACAGTACAGTGGTCTGCTGCTGTCTCCCACTCCCCAAGATGGGTGATCTGGCAGAAGCTTCACACTTGTATTCTCCCTACCTAATTCCTTCAATGCCTGAGCTGATAGCTGACCATGGCTCATATGAGTATATATCCCTCTGTGTCATATGGTCAGGTATCTGGATATATTTACTGAAAATAAAGTAAACGGTAAGTTTGCATGTAAAACATTTTCTTAATAAGGTTTGTAATAAGGCAAGTGAGTCAGGGAATAAGTGAGTTACGTAGAATTTCAGTAAATCAGAAATTAAGAGATTGAAAAACAAATGACTGAATAACATAGTGACGTTTTTACCTTTTGTCCCTTTGATAGGAACACAGCATTTAAAATAAAACTAGAATGCGTTTACAAGAATAAGCTAGCTACTGTGAACGGTTGAGTAGGACTCCATATAAATAAAATTATTCTTTTCATTTACTATGATATGAACTAGAACATGAACATGAGCACGAATTACCCTACAAATATAATGCCGTGGAAAGCTACTTCATAGTCTTATTTTCCCATCTGTTAGAAATAGTACAACAGAAAGGATGTGGGCATTTTCTTGAGCTGTAGCTGTTCAAGTGATAATTATTTAAGTACATTTAATTGCTCACTTAATGGGTGGCATGGTGGCACAATTGTTAGTACTGCTGCTTCACAGTTACCATTTTTCAGTTAGCTTTTTGACTGTAGTGTCTTCTGTGTACTGTCTGCACATATTTACTGTGCCTGTATAGATTTTCATCACATGCTACAGTACCTTACAACATCCTAAAGTGATGCTATAAGTGAAATACATTTCTGCACTTTATGTATGATTATCCTGTGAGACTGTGTGTGTGTGTGTGTGTGTGTGTGTGTGTGTGTGTGTGTGTGTGTGTGTGTGTGTGTGTGTGTGTCTGTCTGTCTATCTGTGTGTGTGTGTGTGTGTGTTTGTCTATCTGTGTGTGTGTGTGTGTGTGTGAGTGTGTGTATGTGTGTGTGTATATGTGTGTGTGTGTGTGTGTGTGTGTGTGGGTGTGTGTGTGTGTGTGGGTGTGTGTGTGTGTGTGTGTGTGTGTGTGTGTGTGTGTGTGTGTGTGTGTGTGTGTGTGTGTGTGTGTGTGTGCGTCTGTCTATCTGTGTGTGTGTGTGTGTGTGTGTGTGTGTGTGTGTGTGTGTGTGTGTGTGTGTGTGTGTCTATCTGTGTGTGTGTGTCTGTCTGTGTGTGTGTGTGTGTGTGTGTGTGTGTGTGTGTGTGTGTGTGTGTGTGTGTGTGTATCTGTGTGTGTGTCCGTCTATCTGTGTGTGTTTGTGTGTGTGTGTGTCTGTCTGTGTGTCTGTGTGTGTGTGTGTGTGTGTGTGTGTGTGTGTGTGTCTGTGTGTGTGTGTGTGTGTGTGTGTGTATCTGTGTGTGTGTGTGTGTGTGTGTGTGTGTGTGTGTGTGTGTGTGTGTGTGTGTGTGTGTGTGTGTGTGTATCTGTGTGTCTCCCTCTCTCTTTCTCTACGTGTGCATGTCTCCTACAGTGGGCTTGCACATCATCCCTCCATTCAGGATTAGCTGTTCTGTCTTGCACTTGCTGATTGCTGGATAAGGTCTGGTTTCTCTTCGGTCTTGAAATGACTTACGTCAGTAGTCAAAGAACAACTGGATGAATTAAAGAATGAATGAATTAATTAATTTGTTCGTTCATCCATTCATTTCCACTTTTTCATTTCTCCTCAGAACAGTTTAATGTTCTAGAAAAGTCATGCATGCCAACACACACCAACACATACTCCTTCACGTGCACGCACAGACACACACACACACACACACACACACACACACACACACACACACACACACACACACACACACACACACACACCTATACATAACTATAGTTAGCACTTATTGTCTTGCACAGCGCTGCTGTCCATTGATGCACATCATCTAAGGCTTGCAAAGCACATCAGTGCAACTCTGCTACCATTTCCTTAGGACTACAACCCTTGATATGGTCATGGCTTCTTGATATGTTAAGTGTGGAAGGGCTCCTGTATGGGGCAGGCATCACCTTAAACATTTCAGTGCATTGTGCAAAGGGATTACTGCAAGTGCTTGCTCAGAAACTCTTTTGGGGTCCCCAGCACAAAGTGGATGCCTAGCAATGCCTTTCCAGGACAGTGTGTGATGTCACAGGCATCACTTGTACTGGTGAGTAGTGCAGGCATAGGTAAAGTGATGAAAGGAAGTATCACCTTGAACTTCTCAAGCCAGTGGGGAAAGGAGGTTAAGGAAAGAGCATCAGAGTTCTGCATTACAGAGCTAAGATAGACACAGTTGTGATTATTTAGGCATAACGGCTCAGTCATATGCAGGACATTTGAGTCAGGGCCTTCTTTCATTTTCTTTTATCAGTCAGGTTCTTGGGGGATTTGAGAAAATGTTTATCTGCTGCAGACATAAAGAATGTCTCTCATGGTGCAAAGCTACATTCTTAACAAAAGAGCTGAACAGTGCCTATACTCACATGCCACCACCAAACTCTGGAACTATATGCCAACACGCATTACTACTACTGAGAGCTTTAACAACTTCAAACACACCTTAAAACATCTTCTATGTAATCGGACCTGCCCTGCTCCTTCTCTAACAGGTGAACTCCATTCACTCTCCTTCCTTTCTATCCCTAAAACATGAATTCCGCCCACTAACCACTAACATATTGGACTAAGGGACTTCACGTATTTCTACACCCTTAACTTTCCCTTCCTACTCTACTATTCTTCTGAGCATCTACTTGCTTCTAATATTCTGACCCTTTGCCTGACACTTACTCTTTACCTTATTCTTATCTGATATATATCAGCTATCTACAACATGTTTTATTACTGTATCTATCTCTCTGTATGTACTTCGTATTCCTTATTATACCTACTTCTCTAAACTTATTTAGTATTCATTACTCATTAATGTGTGCTTTAATACTTGCTGTTGTCTTGTTCATGTAAATTGTTTTAACTTTCTTGGAACGTTTCTCCCCAGGCCTCCACTGAAAATGGGTTTCTGACCCATTCGTACTTTCCCGGTAAACAAATGTTATATAAATAAACAAACTGTTATGCAGTACAGTGTGGTACACGTTAGCGATAATTATTTTCTCTTAAGTCTCCCTCTTTACTACTGTGCTTTTTTCTTATTAATTGTTGTTTCATGTTTTGTTTCTTTCCATTTATGATCATTTTTATGTAGTCTCTACCATGGCTATAGGTGTGGTTCAGTAGCAGCCACCTCACTGACCATCTGCCTTGGAGCCAGCTGCTTCGACTCCAGCTGTCTCCAGGCCAGAATCTCATTTGAGTGATTTAAGTCACCCAAACAGTGGTAGGCTGGAGGGTCCCCTGGTGACCTCCAGTGGTCTATCTCTAATAAAACATGTGGGCCCCTATCAGGGAGTACCACTGATGAAATGCGATATGATATTCATCAGGAGTTGAAAGGCCCGGTGATGGCTTTGGTGGGTCTGTGTCTGGATACACTCATTGGCTGCCTAGGGCATGTCCTTATGTCAAGGGTAGACTTACACTGCTTATTAGTCCTAACCAGCAGGCCAAAAATGGCTGGCCCAGCCATGAAGTTGATCACAGAGGTGGCCAGCCTCTGGCTGCGTACTACACTGGGCAGCATGTCAGTTAGCTTTCACCTTTCTTTACCCCCCCCCCCCACATACACCATTATTGCTTTTCTCTTCCTTGTGTTTCACTTCCCACCTGTATGTTTCTCCTATGTGTTCTACTATTTGTTTTAGTGGTCCCCGTATTGGTCTTAGTATTTTGTATTTGTTTGTCTGGCTCTACTACCATCCCTATGCCCTTTTTCCTACATATAACTTCCCAGTGTTACTTCCCCAAAAGTAAAGTTGTAATTGTAAAAATAAAGAAAATTGGGCATCTATTACACACACAATACCCTTCCTTCCTTTCCTATCCTGCCCCAACCTTCCCTTCCTCTTGGTCATCAGTGTGTAAGACTGTTTACTCTTTCCCCTTTCTTTCTTAAATTTCTATTCATAGGTTCATAGGTAGGTACTAGGCTATTGGTCCTAGGGCCTATGTAAGCCTAGCCAAAAAGGTACCCTGGCTTTCGCCACCCCAAAAAATTATTTTCCTGTGCCCCTGTCGAGCAGAGCCACAGAAGTTATCCCCAGGGTGAATTTCCTATTTCCCATCCAATCATCAAGATTTTTCATGAAGAGTGCTAATGAGAAGCTTTGTTTGATATAGATAGGTAGTTTGTTCCAGGGTATGGACAGGAATCTATCCCTCCAGCATGTTCTGTTTATTGTGGTAACAAGGTTTAGGTCCCCAGAGTGTGTAACTTGTAGGAATTGGGATTTGTTTAAGTGGAGCATGTCCAACAGTTCTGTTTTTTTTCATAGTTTTGCATGTTAGACAGAGACCACCTCTGAGTAGGCGATATGCAACGGAGTAAAGCTGGAGTTTTTGGAGATGGTCTGCATAGGGCATCTGTTTGAGGCCAGTAATCCTCTTTGTGAGGTTATTTCTGCAGCCTTTCTAGTTGTTGTAGATGTCTTGTGAGGTACATACCAAAAGGGGCATTGTACTCTATAATGGGTCTAATGAGTGACAAGTAGAGGTGAACAATGACCTCTTTTTTCCTGGATGAGAAACCTTTTGTGATGAGGTGTGTCACATAGAAGGATTTCCTGATTATTGTGGTGATGTGATTATCAAAGGTGAGACTACTGTCCACCTGTGCCCCAAGGTCTCTTATCATACTTTCAGTGTTAAGTAGACTATCGCCTATGTGGTAGTTCATGGGTACAGAGTTTTTACCAAAGGGGATGACAATGTACTTTTTGGCATTGAGCTTCAGGCCATGGCTTTGACACCAAGCATCTGTCTCGGTGAGGCCCTTTTGTAGGATGTCCACATCATTAGGAGTTTCAATTATGGCTCCTAGTTTGCAGCCATCTGTGAACTTCATTAGCCAAGGACCTTCTGTGTTAGCCTGTACTTTAAAGAAGTAGATACCAAACAGGAGAGGACCCAGGACTGAACTCTGTGGTACTCCACTTGTCACTGGTCTGTAGTCGAATTTGGAGTCTGCTACTTTCACAGTGTGGGTTGTGTCAGTGAGACAGTTGGCAACTCATCTTGTGACATAGGGATTTAAACCTAGTTTAGTCAGTTTATCTACTACCTTTCCTTCCACTCCACTAACTACCTTGATGATAGTAAGCTCAGATGCTCATAAGCCTAGTACTTATTATACAGCAGGAACTTCTCATTATTACATTTGTTAATGCCTGTTATGTACTTCACAGATAAAGATTCTAGTTGTCTACTGATGTACTATGTTCTTCATCTGTAAATATGTTGTAAGTAATTTCTATGTTAAATTGTTAATTGCTATGTAATCCAATGTAACTACTGTCTGTTTATTTTAACTGTGGAGCTTTTCTCCCCGGGCCTCCGCTGAAAATGGACCCACATCCAGTCGGACACTCCCGGTCAACAAATTTAAATAAATAAAATAAATAAATAAAGTATCTATAATTCCAGAGTGGGGGATGGTGTTGAAAGACTTGACGAGATCTAGATAGGCTGTGTGAACCACCTTACCTTCGTCTATGCCTTTGGTGACTGCTTCAAAGAAGTCAAACAGGTTTAGGAGACATGATCTGCCTTTTACAAACCCAAAACTGGGTGGGGTCTAGAGTTTGGAGATTACCAGTGTCTTTGGTTATAAGTTCCATGATGATACATTCCATGGCCTTGTAGACCAGGCTCGTCAGGCTGATGGGGAGGTAGTTCCCAGGGTTCGTGGTGGCTCCCCCTTTGTGGATTAGGATAACCGTTGCTGTGTGCCATTCAGTGGGCAAAAAGCCTGAGGTGAGGCTATGACTGAACATGGTGCATAGGTGGGGTGCCAGTTCATTCTGTAGTTCATGTAGAATGCAGCCTGGCATGTTGTCAGGTCCCATGGATGCTGTGTTCTTGGCTTTGGAGAGTGTGTTTTTTACCTGTGCAGCCATGATTACAGGAACTTTGCATTCGTCTGGTATAAAGATGGGCCATTTAGGGGGTGAGAGGGGGGTAAATTTAGCACTGAAACTATCTTGCCTTCCCACTGATAGCACATTTGTGGGGATTTTGCCATGTCCCCCTTATCAGGCCCCTCAGCTGTGCTCATAGTGGTGCATCAATGATACATGACCTTTGTTATGCAGTGCCAGTCATTACACATCCTGTAAGGATTTCACCACTGAAGTCTATGACTAGTTTTTTCAGTATATAATATTCTTCCTAAAGACTGTTCATTGGTTGTGCGCTGTATTGCACATTTGTGACTGAGTTATTTTGCCATACATGGCAATGTAAGTAAGTGTTCAGAATCCAAGCCATATTGTTGATATTACATTTCTGTATTTTTCTGTTTATATATATATATATATATATATATATATATATATATATATATATATATATATATATATGTGTATGTGTGTGTGTGTGTGTGTGTGTGTGTGTGTACATATATATATATATATATATATATATATATATACATATATATATATACACAGACACACACACACACACACACATATATATATATATATATATATATATATATATATATATATATATCTTTAAACAAGAATTTCAAAAGAAGTCTGAGTCTGGTTTCTTATTTTGCATTAATACCATATAGAGAACTGGTACTATGGATTTGGATGTGACCTTACCAGACAAAGTTAAGCATGAATAATGCACAACAGTAGATATATTTTGTGTTGTTCTATAAAACTTTCTGTAATTATGTTGTAATAAAGTTTCTTGCACTTTGTATGCATAAGTAGTCTTCTGGTGTTATAGTATATTTATTGAGAATGTAATCTACCATTCTTCCTTTGGTTTTGTATAAACAATTAATGTGTGTGTGTGTGTGTGTGTGTGTGTGTGTGTGTGTGTGTGTGTGTGTGTGTGTGTGTGAATGTTTTCGCCGAACTCAACATTATATTTGAATTGTAGTCTTTAACAAATCCTATAGTTATACAAATCAGAAACAACATAAAGATCTATTTTTTTAAACACGGTTATTTATGATTAAAGATATTAATATTTTAAATATGTAATTTATATATCCATTCTGGGATTTAGAAAAGCTTACTGTGATCTGGAAGCCTTATCTTGGAAGATTTCTCTATCCATGCAGACCTTTCTGAGCCGTAGTACTGACAGAAGTCCTGCTTTGGAAGTTGCATACCAATTCAACACTCCGAGGAGTAACTATTGCTAATTACCCATATCCTCTCTCCTCTAGCAGGACAAAATAAATGCTGTCAAAAGACTGCCTTCACTCACTCCTTCCTATCGGGAGTGCTAATGATAAGTGCAGCACAGCCATTAAGATAATGGGGTGTCATTGTGTGTGTGTGTCTTTGTGTGAATGTTTATGGACATGTGGGGACATGAACAAAGTTTAATGAATATATGTGCCTGTTTGTGTGGTCACACTATAAGGATTTGATGAGGGAGGATGAGAGAGAGAGAGAGAGAGTGTGTGTGTATGTGCGTGTGTGTGTGTGTGTGTGTGTGTGTGTGTGTGTGTGTGTGTGTGTGTGTGTGTGTGTGTGTGCACATGCGTGTGCATGTCTGTATGTGCGTTTATGTATGGGTACCTTAATGCATGTGCATATGCTTGTAAGGAGGTGTCTTGACTAAAATAATGTATTAGCTAGCATGGGTAAATCTAGTGCAAGGTCTGACAGGGCAGCATTTGATTCACAGACATGGTACTGTGCAGATAATGAGATGTTTCTCTTTTTAGCTTTACCATGTCTCCATATTAGAATTTCTCTTTCTCTACTGACAGACAAACATGCATTGGGGAGTTGCATGTAAATTAATATGCAATTCCTTCAATTTTGCTTTAAAAGAAGTATTAATCTATTATATTATGGCCTACATGCAAAAGACTGATACCAAGCCAGTGGTTTAAAAAATGCACAAAAAAAAAACACAATAGGAAGACCAGGTGACACAATATTTTGTTACAAAGCTTTATGCTTTCATCCTAACACTACAGGATTTCTCTTCAACTGCATTTAAAGAAAATTTAGTTATTTTTAAATGCAAATTTGCCCATTTTATGTCTAAAAACATTCAACTTAAAGTGCTCCCACATGAAAATACCATTAAAACGTTTATTTATAAACATATTTAAAACTATATACATATTTATATTATTGAAAAAGTCTTAATACAATAAATTATAACCTCAGTCTGCTAATACTTTTAAAAAAGAAATTAAAGAAGTGAATGGGATATAACCAGTTCTACCCTTTCTTCTTATTTTCTCTAAGTGCTTTTAAAATGTATTTGTACAAATGCGCATTTAGTCTTGGTAGATTACCTGCATTAAAGTTTCATTTGCCACTTTAATTCTTTCACTTCTAATCTATTATTTACATCCTCATCAATACCATTGTTTATGACATAACCTGATACAAAAAAGAAGATGTTTGAAAATAATTACATATTATAAAATGTTTATCCAATGCATTCATACAGTTCTGAGTGCTTATTACATAAATATGTTCACTAACAGATTGTTCAGTTGTTTAATAGTAAATATATACATGTGTATGTATGTATGTATGTATATATATACATATATATATATATATATATATATAGGTTCACTTCAGAATTTTGAAATCCTAAAACTTCAAACTTCATATGGTTGAGACCATATGATCAAAGTTTTAGAACTTCAAAATTCTGAATGGAGATCTGCATACAGCGGAATGGGAGATTTCCTTTTTACTCACTGTTGTGCGATCTCGGACTTGGTATATTTAAGTAACGGGGGTGTCTGGGGCTGAGAAAGTTGTTTTTTATTTTTTGCTGGATTTATTTCATAATGTTGAGATTCCGAAACTTTGATCATATTTTCTCGACCATATGAAATTCGATGTTTCGGAAATTCGACATTCGGAACTAAATATATATATATATTATATATATATATATGGGATCAATATGGATCACCGAAAGACAGTATAACCGAAAGAGATTCGGCAGGGCATACTTGCGTGAAAGTGCTTTTCACTGAAAAGCACTTTCACGTAAGTATGCCTGTTGCGGTGATCGCACTACAGTGGGGATAATGGAAAATTCCCTTTTCCCCACTGTAGTGTGACCTCGGAGTGAGAATGTTTAAGTAGGGGGGATGTGGGGAGTGCAGGGGAGCTTGCCCCCCTTGCAAAAATGTAAAAGTAATGTTTTATTTATTTTGTTTTTTAAACACACTTTAACAGAAGTGCTTTTTTGGTGAAAGCACTTTCGTTAAAGTGTGTTTGGTGATTGTGGATTCGGACTATTGAACTTTTGTTCAGTATTCCTAGATCCATATATATATATATATATATATATATATATATATATATATATATATATATAGTTTTAAATGTATTTTCGAATAGTAATAGTGTTCAGTAAACTACTGCTTCAGATTCACAAGAACTTCAATTTTATGTCAAGTAAACTTTGCCCTGCAGTAAGAAGTGTTGCCTCCCATTAATATACCTATGACATTTACATCTCCTACACTTGTAGGCATCCATTGCTCATACACTACCTACTCCCTTAATCACATCCTTACAAGATTAGTTCAGCAGTCCCTTGAAATTACAACCTCTCTTCCCCATTTTTTGTAATACGTCTTGATATCCAACGAACACCTTCAGTCATCTTTTGCTGTGTTCTTTATCTTTCTATCTATCTATCTATCTGTATGTCTGTATATAGATCTATATCCATATCTATCTATTCATGGCAGGGCTAGCCATCTCACTGTGTCAACCTTGGCTCTAGATGATTGTCACTGTTGAAGTGACACCCCGAACCCTTGTGGAAAAAGGGGTAGTGGATGGATGGATCTATATCTAACTGTAAATATATATACACACTATCCATAGTGTATATGACAGCAGGACAACTAACCAAATCTTTTTTTTTATATATTCATCTGTCATATGAGCCACATTCAAATTAACCAGTAGAGAACATCTACACAATATTTGACTATATATCCCATTATGTTTAGTCTTAACTTCTTCAAAGATATAATTTCCAGTTTGTACCTCCAGTTTACAAACATAGAACTAAGACAGTCGTGTTTATGAAGAAAGTCATCATCTTCACTAGTCAGCCTGGAGATCCAAATTAGCTTGTGTCTTGAGCACATTTTTCATTATATATTGTGGATGCTCGCTAGACAAAGCTATGTAAATATTAACATAAGTAGACTTCCAATGCACATTAGCTTTAAACTTCTATTTGTTAACATCAAACATGACATCCAAGTCCAAAAATGTAATACTTAGTTTATCTGTCCAACAAGTAAAATGCTGGATGTCAGTGCTAATATTCAATAAATCTGCAAAATCCAAATCAAATTAATCAGGAATATCAAAAAAGAAAAAAAATATATCAGTAAAGTGAAAGTATGGTATAATACATTTAAACTAATTACTGTTGTATAACTTAGTCCTTTCTTATTTGTTTATTACCAGATTTGAAAAAGTAGGACCTACATTCACACCCCCCCATGGCTACTCTTTTTAACTATTTATACCTCTGAACATTGAACATGAAAAAATAACATGTAAAATGTATTCATTTCTGCATTGGTGTATTCAGTAATCACTATCAAAAATCTTCTCCCCATTTTGTACCCCTTTATGTTTTGGAATACATGTATACAGTTAGGTGATAGCTGTTTTTCCACGACTAGATTACTTAACTCCAAATCTAACTGAAGATTATTCAGTTCTGTAAAAAAAAAATCTCAGGAATCCCTTATGTAAATAAGTGTGTTTGAGTGATGCTATTTAATTTAAAATCCAAAACTGTAGAAATTCCAGTCATTTTTATCCCCAAACAGATACTATTGGTCTATAAAGGAGGGTCCAAACTATTTTATGTAACTCTTAGGGATTCCAAAAAAAGTTGCTGTTTTAGGATGTACTACCCACATATATTTAAAATTGTCAGAATCAATGTTTCTGTTGTGGTACTGATCCATTACAACTAAATCAAGATACTGATAGGCCAAATGAACTATTTTCTAGTTGTACACACAAATTATTTATGTCCATTAACATCAATTTGATTTTTTCCACATACTTTGACCTTTTCACCAAAACCATGCCTTACATCATAAATCTGATGTTTCTTTCATTCTATTCCACACACAAATTGAATGATTCATGTTTTGGCTATTTACATAATACATTTGTAGTATCCATCTCACATGGTGATAAAAATGGACTCATTAGAGGCAAGAAAGAGGGGATAAATGTACTGTTTTTCTTTAAGCAGAAGTACAAATCATCCTTTATTTTTCTGTCAGCCAATTTAAGACCGGCACTTACTAAACCTCATTAAAACTAGCACTAGCTTACAGCTTGCACTTCAGCCCTATACTCAGGAAGTATAAGGCGCTTTACTCATCCAATCAGCAAGACAGTTCCAACCATCTATTCAGGCATGTTCAAGGGACAGCTTCAGGTGTACTCTCCGGTCCAGCTGGTGAATCTGGGCATCCTGAGGCAATGTTACAATTGCCTCATGTACACAGACAACCTCCTCCTCCTCCCAACCAACACAAACATATGTGAGAGATGCAGCTACACAGCTAAACTGGAGGCTAAGCTCTCTCAAACCACGACTGGATCAACCAGTCACAAGGAGAAGGGTAACACTAGCACCACATTACCAGACTCACATAGACCAGCCATAGCTGCACCAGAAAACAACTCTCAGAAACACACAAAACATACTCAGAGGCTCTAAATAAGAACCTGCCTAAACAACAGAGACCTCCTAAGCATACACCCAAGCAACCCCCACCCCACAACAGAAACCAGGTAACACATACGTCACAACGTCAGTGTGCCAAGTAAAAACAGCCCCTAAGGCTAAATAACACACCTAACACACTAGTAATTGGTGATTCTATCATCAGGCACACAGACGTCCCACTCACTAGACTGAACAAGGAGAAGGTTACCGAAAGCTGCCTGTCGAGTGCCGGAATCTGCCACATAACACATGCACTCAGGCCACTCCACAACAAGTACAAATATGACTCTGTCATTGTACATGTTGGCGTAAATGACCTGAGATGTACATCCTTGGACTACATGAAAAAAGACATGGAGGAGCTCTCTGACCATGTAGCCCAGGCTGGTATGACTCTGACTCTGAGTAGCATCCTGCCCTCACCCAAAATGATGCCAGCATATGAAGAAAAAATGATCATTTTCAACAATTGGTTAAACTACTGGTGTCATTCAAAGGGGATCCAGTACCTGTTAGCCTGGGACGACATGTTTGACAAGCCACGTTGCTTTGCCAGAGACGGCTTGCACCTGTCGCCCCTGGGCTTTCGAATACTGGCCAAGACTCTTGCCGCCCCAATACTGCCTTTTTTAGACAAGGCTCAAAAGACAAACCTGCCTCCATAAACAACAATAATAAACAAAAACTGAGGGTAATGCTGCTCAATGCCAGAAGTCTAAACCTCAAAATGCATGCACTCAAGGCTCTCCTTAGTATGGAAGAAATTGACGTATGTGCAGTGACAGAAACCTGGTTCAAGGCTCCAGAGAGCACCCCAGCACTACCAGGCTATAACTCCTACAATACCATTAGGTCCCAAAACCAGGACCGGAACACAAAAGGAGGGGGTGTGTCCATATTCATCAAGAACACCCACACCTCCAGGTTAGTAGCTCAGCACGAGGAATCTGAAACCATCCAAGTGCAATTGACAGCGGGTAAATTGACAGTTCAATTTATAGCTTGCTACAGATTTCCCACCTTGTCTCTGGACCCTCACGCAGCATTCCTTAGAACATTAGAAAGTATGAAGACTCTACACAACACCATGCTACTGGGTGATTTCAAATAACCAAACATTGACTGGGAAAACTACTCAAGCTCAAATGCCCTAGCTCAATGCTTCCTTGAGTTTATAAACTCAAACACCCTTGAACAGCTGGTCACCACTCCCACAAGAGGTGACAACATACTGGACCTGGACATCACCAACATGGGGAACCTATGTTCCACACCTGAGGTAAACTCATCATTGGTAAGATCAGATCACAAACTAATCACACTGGACATCCACATCCCCCCCCCCCAGTCAAGGAAATCAAGGTAAAAAACTTCTCTAAAGCCAACTTCACACTCCTCAAGACCAAGGTGGGAAGTTTCAAAGCTCCCACTCAAATGGAAAATGATGACCCAATGGCAGAATCCTTTACAAGTGCATGCTATGAACACCTTCAAGAATGCATGGACCGAGCCATCCCAAGTAAAACCAAGACCAACTCCTCAAAAAAGAGGAAGCCAGTCTGGTGGACCCCGGCCATAAATAAACTTTACAACAGAAGGAGGAAACTCCTGCAAGATAGAACAAAATCCCAAAATAAGAAGGCATCTCTGATTAAGATCAGTAAAAACTGCGCTCCCTCATTAAATTATCCAAGGCCAACTTCAAAAGAAAAATAGCCAATGGCTCTAAGGATAACCACAAGGTCTTTTTTAACTATGTCAAGAGTCTAGGGGCAAACTCTCAGATATGCTCCGAGCTAGTGCACAATGTCCATAAATACACTGAATCAACTGACATTGCCAACATCCTGGCTGACAAGTTCAGTGCAAACTTCACCCCCCCCCCTCTCCACCAAAGGGGCTAGCACCCATCCCAGAAGAATGTGGCGCTCCAGATATCTCAGACACACAAGTAAAGACAGCCCTTGCAAAGGCCAAAAACACAGCATCAATGGTACCAGATGCTATCCCAGGTTGTGTCTTACACGAGCTTCAAAATGAACTAACCCCCCCATCTCAAATCACTATTCAAACTCAGCCTCTCTACAGGCTATGTACCCAAAGAATGGCATACAGCAACAGTCGTACCACTCCACAAAGGTGGTGCCACAACTGACCCTGGGAACTATCGCCCTATAAGCTTGACTAGCTTGGTCTGCAAAGCCATGGAATGCATTATCATGGAGCTCATTAACAGGGACATTGGGAACCTCCAGACACTGGACCCCACCCAGTTCGGCTTTGTTAAAGGCAGATCTTGCCTCCTGAACTTGGTTGACTTCAAAACAGTCACCAAGGCCATAGATGAAGGAAAGGTGGTCCACACAGCATATCTGGACCTCGCTAAGGTGTTCAACACCATCCCACACTCAGGAATCATAGACAAACTCACCAGCTTAAATATCAACCCCCATGTCATGAGATGGGTTGCCAATTGGCTCTCAGACAGAACCCATATGGTAAGAGTGGCAGGCGCCATGTCTGACTCTAAACCAGTCACAAGTGGAGTCCCACAGGGCTCAGTCCTGGGACCCCTCCTGTTTGGTATATATTTCTCCGAAGTACAGGCAAAGGCGGAGGGACTGTGGCTAACCAAGTTCGCAGTTGACTGTAAATTGGGTGCAATAATTGACTCTCCAGCTGACACAGACATCCTGCAAAAGGGTCTCATGGAGACAAACACCTGGTGTCAAAGTCACGGCCTCAAGCTAAATGCCAAAAAATGCATAGTAATCCCATTTGGGAAAAACAAAGTACCTACAAACTACCACATAGATGGGAATCCACTAAGTACAGAAGAAGTAATTAGGGACCTGGGTACCCAAGTAGATAGCATGCTCTCCTTTGATAATCACATAGCCAAAACCATAAGGAAATCCTTCTATGTGGCACACCTGATCACAAAGGGTTTCTCATCCAGATCCAAGGAGGTGATTGTGCCCCTTTACTCCTCACTCATTAGGCCCATAATAGAGTACAATGCCCCATTTGGGATGTACCTCACTAGACACCCGCAACAACTAGAAAGATCACAGAAGTACCTCACTAAGAGGATTAAGGGCCTTAAACAATTACCCTATGAAGCATGACTAAAAAAGCTCCAGCTCTTCTCAGTCGCTTACCGTCTGCTCAGAGGTGACCTATGCCTGACCTATAGGGCCATGTCAAACCCTGAACTAATGGACATGCTTCACATCAAAAAAACGAGGTCCCTCAGAACCACTCGTTCTAGTGACTTGAACCTATGTACAACAATAAACAGGACATGCTGGAGGGATAGATTCCTGTCCCAGTGACTCCCCTCACTCTGGAATAGAATCCCAATCCATATTCGATAGAGCTCCCCTCTGACCCTCTTCAAGAGAAATCTTGATGAGTGGATGGGTAATCGTAAGTTCTACCCTGGGATCACTTTAGGAGCCCTGTTGACAGAGGCCCACGTTACCAATCTAATGGGGAGGCGAAAGCCATCACTCTGTGGCTAGGCTTATAAATGCCCATGGGCAGATAGCCTAGTACTTACCTATAAACCTATGAATTAGCATGTTAAATTTAGCTTCCAAACATACATTTTAAAATCTGCAATATTGTCCATTAATATTGCTGGTTTACTGGGAAGAAAAGAAAAAAAAAACTTTTCTAAAACATTAAGTTCATTGTCTATAAAAATATCAGAACTAAGGTCGATTTCCTTATATTTGAATGACCTTACTCTGACAATATGGAATTTACCAGTGTCACCCTTTTCCTCCATGAAAAAAAAATGTCTTCTGCTTGTCAAACTCCCTCTCACTTTGTATCTTCTCTGGATCAATACTGATGTTCCATTCTTGACCATGTCAGTAAACATCTTCGCATGTTCCTACTTCCCTGCAGAAAAAGTTACATCTCTGACTGGAGAAACATTGGCCTTGGACCAGTATGACACCTGTTCTCACTTTTCAGTGAATTGTGCGAATCTCCAAGGTTGTTGAGCTATTTCCTTAGATTATAATTATTATTTCTACTAGAAATACCCTCTGTGAAATTAGATGTGTTTTGGATTGTTCCCATTCCTGCTATTAGACTTTGACACAGGCTAGGCAGTACCCCCAGTATATACCACCACATCTTCCTGAATCTTTTTTAGATTTCATACATTTTACAGTACACTCAGATATGTATATAGATGTGAAAACTGCATGGTACTCAGACATGTGCACCAGAAAAGAACTGTTATTAATCTTAAGGTCCATTTCAATAATTATTTTCCCAAAATCACTCAGCAGGTCCTCATTGTGCTTAACAATGATACACATGAGGTTACATCCAATTTCATCACAAAATGCACAGAATTCATGATATAAAGACTACTAGCTTCCACATTATTCAGGAAACAATATAACTGTGAACTTGTAGGTGCTTGTTTACTCTGAATACAATGGTTATAATTAAAATCATCTCACAGCAATGGCTTGCACTAATTTTTTTTCTCTCAAATATCTTGGTAGCATCAGGTATAAAGTCAAAATTGTCACTTATGTTGCTTCCAGCATTATCATCCATACCAAATGGATTTATTGGATATAGAAATACAGTGGTGATACAGTTTTTCTCTAACACTGCCATCCATGTCGCTTTCCTCTTGAATGGAATCCACAGAACTGACAGCATTCTTCACTGCAGTCATTAAATTTCATCCAGAATTAAGTATGGCGTATAATGTAATACCACTTAGATTATCTTTAGAAAAAAAAGAGCTTCCATCGACCATGGGCAAATTCCTAGCCAAAAAAAAAAATGATGATAAAATTAAAAACATAGAAATCAAGTCAAAGGAGTAAATAAATTGTGCACGCGTGCACGCACACACACTCACACACACACATGCACAACAGCAGGATGAGGAGAAACACCATTTATTTACTAACTTTAGCACTTCCATCCAAATACTACAAGTCTTCCTCAGTACCGATTTAAAACACATCTTGATCACTTTTAAATAAATAAAAAAAAAAAAAAAAAAAAAAAAAAAAACCTGTGACTACAAACAATTCACCTTAAAATGTTCATGCTTAAAAATACCATTAAAAGTACTGGAAAATACATTTAAAACTACATATACATTATTGAAAAAAGTCATGCCCCAGGATTTACTAATCTTCCATGTAAGACTAGATTAGTCTTATACGGAAGCGCCAGTCTAAGAGTATGATGGCAGTGTGCCATGCATATTAGTGAGGGTGAGCTGCTTCAACTCTAAAGTTTACACGGAACGTGGATGAGTGTAGGGGGCGTGTCGGACTGCTGAGCAGTTAAAAAATCCACACCCCTGCAATGAAAAAAAAAGCCGCAATGTCAAGTTCCATGAGTGAGTCCGCTCACATGTGCACAATGTAACACTACACTCCCCCATATGTTAAAAAACGGACAAAATTAAAAATAGAAAGATTTTTAATTTTTTTTTATTTCATCCGATATAGCTGCCCGTATTTGCATGTGTTTGCACGGGTTTACCCATTGCTTAGCTACAGGTAGCAGTTTAGACACCAGAAGAGGATAATAAGAAAAATACATGCAAAATAGCAGTAGAGTAGTGGTTCGAGCCTTTGCAAAAAGAAGAGGCATTCCCAGTTCAAGTCCCACTACTGCACGTTCCATTTTCTGTTGGAAATCTGCTTACAAAAAATATTTCCTGACATTTTTTATGTATAAGTTTTGTAAAAAGCATTGAAAAGTTAAATGTATTAGTGAACAAATTATATATATATATATATATATATATATATATATATATATATATATATATATATATATATATATATATATGAAGGTGAAATGGTTATACATTCTGAGGCATGATGAGTACCCTATTTTAAGCAATATAAAGTACTGCTAAGCACATTTTACCAGTATTGAGCATATTTAAATCCAATTACTCGGAAGCGCAATCACAAAGTATTTGCGCGTAGCTGTGCACCTCACTAACCAGTGCAATGTCGGGCAATGTTGAGCAACGTCGAGCAACGGTGAACAACATTGGGCAAAGTCGGGCAAAGTTGAGCAAAGTTGGTCAAACATGGCCACACCTCTGTTACTGTACTTAACCAGTCAGGTCTGCCCAGTAGGAAAATAAAAAGTAGTGATAGGGCTTGAACTCAGGATACTGAGCACTATAGTCACAGTATTTAACCACTAAGCCATGACAGCATTTCATAAACATGCACTTTCAACAGACACATATCTATCAAAGGAATTTTAAACATTGCCAACATCAGCCAAACAGGTGTGCCTGCAGCTGTGTTTCTTCAAAACTGGCCAATCACAAATAAGTGCGGGAAATGAGACATATTTAAGCTCCACAGGTGGAAATACTTGCTATAACTGGTTGTAGCTTCCTTCTGCAGTCAGCATGGCCAGTGTTGGAGAAGGCACTCAATTTAGAGCGCAATGCTAGGGCATTGAGGAGTTCAAAGTAATGGTTTGGCTCCACAATCATGAGGAAAGACTCCTGCAGGGCCAGTACCAGGGTACCCAATATAAAATGGAGGCCTGGAACAGTCTTGCTCATGATCTCACCAGTGCCACTGGTGTTCCTCTGACTGGTGAACAGGTCAGGCACCATTATTCTGACCTGAAGCGACGTAAGGAGGATCAGCTGGACCAGTGAATCCAGGAATCCCGTGCGATGCCTAATGCCCCAGTACTGAGTAAGTAGCCATTGTATTAAGTAGTTAAGAATTGCTATGCTTGTCTATACTATGGATAGGTATGTCTCAATATCACTGCATTTGCTTCACAGCTGCAGGTGTCCGGGCTATGAATCAGCAAGCCCATGAAGGTTAGTAATTATCCTGCATGTACTGTTATATAAAATAAATGAGAGAGCCTTCAAAAAGTGTTTTAGCCCAACAAATAAAGGTGTAATAATCCTTTAATAAATGTATAATTCCTGGAGTGTGTCTATGTCATTTTCTTTGATATGTTGTTGTACTGTTGCATTCTACAAATAGTAGTGTTATATTAAGCAGTGTCAACCCACACTTGGGTAGGCCCATATAACGTGGATGAAGGGAGTGCCTGTAGCTTTTATGCATATTTACATCCCTCAACTGTTGGCTCATGCCCAGCATGTACAGGTTAATCTGGCACATGAGTAACGTGGTATTGTGTTCCCCAGAAAAGTCAGTGTGCTGTCAGAAATGTAGGGAGCTGTTAACACATAACTGATACTTTTACCTCAACATATCTAGATAATTATATGAAAGTAGAGCTGTCAGTGTGCCATCTTAGCAGTAGTGTGTCTGAGCAACTCTCAAAATATGTAGCAGTAACATCTGCATCTTGGACAGTTTGTATGTAAGATACAGCTCATGTATATAATGATCTAGCAAAATCCAATTGCACAATATAAGGACATTGGGTAGTGCAATAATACATTGTAAGGGACATATAACTGCAGTTAATAGGAATGTAGTGAAAACTAGAAGGATATATAAGTTGTTACTTGAGCTATCTTTTTCCACCCTACTGTATGTGCATAAAAATGCAATTCCACACCTCAATCGGTATGTCTAATCTCAAAACATTTGTTGGGGCATATGTCCTATTGATTTATAAATATATGCATTTATTTCTATGCATGTGCCATGTTAAAATACCACAATATTGGTGGCCTGTTGCCATCAATTCAACCTGCATGCTGTTGTAATGTCCACTATTATTCTGTATATGCATGTGTTATGCTTGCTTTTCAACTGTTGAAAATCTGTTGTGTTGGATTAATGGGAATACTTCTGCATGCTGTTATAAATAATTGGGAATGATGTTGACTGTTACTAACCCATATCTTTATTAAACTCTCCAAAAAATAGTTTGTATGGGAAGGCCGGTCCCAGCGGACCCACCTGTCCCACCTCAGCTGGTCATGGCACCTGGCACAAGCAGATCCGATGCACAGTTTGGGATTTCCTCCTCCATTGGCCCTGTGCCGCCTTCAGGTGCAAGCGCTCCAGGGGATGGGGCTCGGCCCCCGTGCAAGTGTGGATGGAGGAGGGCCCCCTATCACCCTTCGAATGGTCTGGACTGTGGTGTGTAGAGAGATTGAACATTCTGTTGCAGAACCTCTACGCCAGCTTGAGGCTCGAGTGGCGCAACTCCCAGGTCAGCCTGCCCCTCCTACACAGCCCCCAGCACAGCCACCCTCTGGGCCATGAAGGTGCATTGGTGACTGCCCATGGGTGAGGACTTCAGTCCCACTGTTTCCATCTGGGGGCTCATGGGCTTGCAATTTCCAAACATCCCTCCCCATCAAAGGTGTTCACCCACCACATGTGTCATATACCGCCCCTGTATGTGTCTTGTTTGTCTTGTCTGTTTACCTCCCCAACCTACCTCCCCAAATATACCTACTTCCCCTACCCCACATTCCACTCTCACCTGAAAAAAAAAGGGCAATCTGCTCCCCAAAAAAAAAAATTGCCCCATACATAGCTGCCCATTTTGTACACATATCCATTGGACACATGAAAATGTTATTTAATTGGCATTACAACATACTTTGTTGTCCTCACCCCTCTCTCAGGGGTTGAAGGTTTCATATCTACCTCCAAATTTATTGCATATGCACAGCTGTTGCTGTTGAAGAAATAGGCATCTATGGACCTTCCCTACACCCATCCAGCACATCCTGAGCTATTTTCCATACTGTATTTCCCTCTTTGTGCCCCTTTTTCACCACTTTCCTATCTCCCCATTGTTATTTTCTTTCAAAATAATGAGTGTGGGGGTTAGCGGGAGTAAGCACTATTAAGTAGTAGTTAGTGGGTTTGCGCGAGTTTGCGCTTGTTTGCGCTTAGCTAAGCAATGTGCAAACCCACACAAACCCATTTACAGCTGCTTAAAAGTGCCTTAGTCACTCTGTATATGAGAGCCTTTGTTCTGCTCAGGAGCAAAATAAAACACCTCTGTTAGTCTCGAACCCGGACCTTGCACATACGGCACAACATAAAGTACCATTAAGCCACGGTAGATATACTTAAAGTTGGTGCTTAAATAAATATATCATGCATCACAATGAGTGAATGTAAAGGAAAAATTGAAATACCATACCACACAACTTGTTCTGTGGATGTTGACCAACAGTTGTTGTGGGATTACATTACATGACTGTGATAAGAGAAGCAGCCATTGTACCAGGAAATAATGTTACACCATCACTTTACAACCCCACACAGTATCACAGCAGGACAAACCCTGGCGTATCTGTATACGGCAGAGGCCATACCTCCCAACTGTCCCTAATTTTCAGGGATCTCCCTGATTTTGAAACAAATTTTAGCTCTGTCCCTCTGAATCCCTCTGAAAACTACTGACTTTGGCCAGAAAGGTGGTGAATTACACTTAATGAATAATGACAATAATTAAGAGTTAGACACTTCTTTTAATTCAGAAAATATGTATTAATTCATATGCTCTTATTCTCTCAATGTCTCAGCTTAATGACACTAATATTTTAAAGGTGTCTCTGACTGTCCTTGACTTTTTCTTTACTTTTCCCTGAGTCTGTTCAAATATGTACCTGAGTGGTTGAGAGATCTGGCAGAGGCAGAAACACAGAGGAATATCAGCCTTTCTGCTGTTACACACTGTGCAAATAGCTTTGGAAGGAGTTTCTGAAGTATACCCTTATGTAGGAATACAACACTGAAATACAAATGGATGTAGCCATGTACTGGTAGCAACCAACTGTAAGAATGCCATTGCTCTATTACTGAAAATACCTGTGTGGTGCACAGACAAAAAAAAACAGGCTATTCTCTAGCTATCATATGGATAGGTCCACAGTTGGGAGTTACGCAGACAGACTACTTGCCTTGATAAACTAACATGTACATAGCAACCCTGTAAGTCCAGCAAGTTAAAATCCACACAATAGTACTTACACTCTCTGTACTTCTGCAACCTTAACCAAATGTAGAATATACCTGTGTGTGCAGGGTCTACCGAGGATGTAGGTGAGCATACTCACAGTACTGAAATGTGTCCAGTTTTTCTGAGCAGCTTGCGCTAATGTCAACACTAAAAAAGCACAAACTGTTTAGAACTGAGTAAATGAATATTCACAGTATAGCAGTTCACAAACAATTCTTGTGCCAAAGGAATACATCTCAATAACTAGCTTTGTATGGCAGTTAATTATAACAGTTGAAAAGAAAGTACATCTTTCCAGGTATCTTTGTGTAGTATTTTGAGGGGTGAGTACATTTCTACACTGACAAGTGGGTACTGGAAGCAGCAACATTAGGTCTGAGTACAAAATGTAAATCTCTAGCTACACCCCTGGCTTCTGATATAAGAACAATACCAACCTTCTGTCTTAAACAATGATGTCCACAGCAAACAAGGATGATCTCCATCTTGGAAAGATGAAAGGGCCACGCCTACATGAGTTAGCAATTTATAGTACTGGGTTGCTATGACAGTGATTACTGCAATTACTACACAGCAGGCTGCATGCAATTAGCAAATGGTGGCCACTAATTGGTGCAGAAGCCATTACATGCTCATGTGCAAATTCCTACAAAAGTAGGCTGCAATCTCTGCCAACAAACTCAATCACTCTATTGCAGAGACTGACAGAGAGAGAGAGAGAGAGAGAGAGAGGAAAAAGAAAAAGAAATATTACCAAATCATACAAAGGAAAGGTATGTGACACATATGTATTTACTGGCATGTAGTAGATGTTATTGAAGAATAGTCTACATAATGTGAACCATTCATATATGGCAGCAGTACTTCTTTATGCACAGATGTTCTGCTTAACTACTGCTATGGACAATACTATGTGTACCTGTGGGCAGTGGGACATACCTGGGAAATGTGTAGCTCAGCATTAAATGTCAAAGGTCTGATCCATGTTATCTGTGTTCTGTACAGTAGTGTAGCCAATGGCTGTTGGGGGGATTAGCGCTGACATTATATACACATGGGTGTGACAGAACAACACATGCATGATAGTCATATTAAAGTGTAGCTTAGCATTGGCAACTGCTGTAGCAGTCTAGCATGCTTATCTAGCATCTGTAGCCATATATAACCCCCCTAATGTTAGTGTATGTTCATATGTGACACTTGTTTGTGTTGCAGCAAGGCCCAACAGTTCAGCTGTGAGGTCCAGGGACTTACAACAGGGTGGACCTTGTGTGTGTATGCCACACACATACAGAGAAATATATATGTGTCATATATATTCACATCTGTATATGTGCATAGAGCAGGGGACATATTGCAACTGTTTGTGAAGGGTGGCGATATCTATGTTGGTGAAGGTTAGTATGCACATATTTATATGTAGGTTTTAGTGTGTGACAAACAAGACAGCATACAGTGCTGGTATATGACATGTGGTGGTTAAACACTGTGGGTGGTTTGTTCAGTTTGCAATGTTGAAGCCAGTAAGCCCTGCTAAAGCTACCTGGGCTGTGAACACCTTCAATGCATTTATCCCAAGACTGTGCGATTTTATTACATTACTGTACACCTTACATCCTTTGTATAATTGATATTCTCACTATGAAAGGTGAAATGTATATGTGCCTACATATATATGTATATGTAGACCAATGGATGTGTATATGCATATATATATATATATATATATATATATATATATATATGTAGAGAGAGAGAGATAGAGAGAGTTATATATACTCATACACACCTACATCACATTGTTGCAATAGATTATCTGTACTGCTGATTGACTATGATGGTCAATATGTTTGTGAATGCATCAAAGATATGTATCTGTGGGATAGCTTAGTGGGAAACTGTTTATGTCATGGTATTATGGGTCCTTGCTTTGATCCTAGCAAAAGCTGTGTATTCTGTTGCTAGGCAGAACAAGTGCTTTTGCATACAGTGTGATTAAGTCCCTTGATTTTAACTAGGGTGTGTTAGTGGAGGCTAAAGCACTACATCTATGATTATTGATTGGTACCAATGGTGAATCCAAATCCTGTGTGTACTTTAGAACTACTTGAAGGTCTGGGCCTGTACAGCAAAGTATGGTGTATGTCCACATTGCTTGCATCCACTGTTTCGTGTGGTCCCTGTATTCATCACAGATTACATTTCTCAAGATTAAGGTTGTGTAAGTACTGACACACAGTACTGTATAGTACACACTGAAAGCTTATTTGTGTTGTCATACCTTTGTGTCCTGTAATTATGTCTGATGTGTGTGTGGGTATGTCTGTAACATGTCCTTTGACGTATGTGTGGTAAAACATATAACTGCGTATCTAGCAACATTCATAGTGTACTACAGCAGTATGCAACCTATATTCCCAATTGTGCACATATTTTAGCCACTGGTTTGCCATTAACAAGTTGTATGGTATAATAGTAATACATTTACTGGACCTTACACTGATTATGACGGATGATATATTTCTTTACACATCAGCTTGATGTATATCTGCTGTAGCTAGGTGGTGCATCACGTTGCATGCAGTGTGCCAGGTACTCTTGTATAGTCTTATATAGTGTTTTTATTTTGTTGCTATGCAGAACATGGTTCATTAGATAAAGAGTGAGCAAGGCACTTTCAAGCAGTTGTGGGGTGAGTAGTAATGAGTAGCAGTTACAGTGTTTCACTCTCGGTTAGCTTATAGGTTGCTATATATGGCAGTTCAGTGATATTTGTACTGTATAATGTTAAATGTGCCATATGACTTGTTCAGACATATTTTTGTATTTATATCTTCCAGGGATCATGGCCCATCCCAGGAACCCCAGTTACAGTAGTGCTGAAGATGATATTATTACTAGCAGTATGATTCAGCACTACCATCTGACGTTTTCACGAACCAGCCAAGACCAGCAGGAGTGTACTGCAATGTGACAAGATGTTGTCCACAGGGTAAATGAGGTTGGCCTGCATAACCGGACATATGAGCAGGTACACCACCACTGCAGTGATCTTCTCAGACATGTCCGTCAGCGTGCTGCTGATGTGCGTAGACAACAGCTTGCAACAGGAGGTGGTGTTAATATCCACCCCCCCCCTCACCAGAGTGGAGGAGCTGCTCCTGAGCCTGGTGGCACTTGCCCAACAACAACAGCAGCAGACATACACCATGATGGAGGTTGGAGCCACCCAGAAAGCACACATGGAGCATGCAGGTAACATTGCATATCTGTAGACTACTGTTATCTGTATTGGTAGATCATGCATATGTGAGATGTGGAGTGTGTCATTCAAAGAAGTGGAGCCTGTTGTTGTGCAATACTGATCATTTGGAACATAATCTGTAGCCCTGTGAATGTAAACTGTTGTTGTACTGTGAGATTGCAAACACACAGTAGCAATGCCACAGTTGTGGTCACTGACAACTGTCTCATCTCTATGTATGTCCCTCTGGGGTGACATCAAGGCAGCGGACAGATGCTGGTGAGTGTGTTCTACATTTATTATTGTAAATAAAAAGTGCATGTCATAGCTAAGGTGTAGGCCATGTACACATGTAACACACCTACCCATAATGCATGCTGTGCATATTTGGTGTAAGAGCACGCACATCTCACTAATGTGATTAGTTGCCTCAAACACATGCAGTAACCAGACCATCTCAAACAAATGTGGCTAGACTGTAGTGACCATTGGATAGGCACAGTTGATACTCAACATGCACATAACATACACATCTATGTCATGCACAGAGCATTTTAACATGCTACACATAAAGGATTCCCAAACTCTCTGTAAAGACACGCTCCAGTATCCAAAATCTCATCCACACATTACACATAATATACCTGAGGGGTAGAGGCCTATCATGGGGCATTTAAACACTCTGCAACACACTACATGTTCATGTCAGGGAATGCTCCTTATTGGTCTCCTTACAAACTCATGTAACAACTGGTTGTGAAATGGCGAATTTAGCCAAGGTAGTACAGTTCTGGCACAGCATGATTAGTGCTGGTTTGGGAAACATTTGTAGCCTTGAGTGACCACATGATGCTTCATGATGATGGCCTAGGGTACTATACCCCATCCAGTTAATGTAACCACAGTACTATACATAGCTTTCATTGCTATATACCTTAATGCTGCGTGTGTGCACACATATGCACCTCTAAACAGTATGCATACCAATCACCATTTGCACAACTGACACATTTATGTCTTGTGAAGCTATTGAGTGGCTAGGTCATATGACACACATTGGGTATGTGCAGTGTTTAAATATGCAGTTGTGTTTTAGCATACCATGTCATGGATGAGACTGGCATGTCCACAATATGATCTACACTCACCATAAGTACCGTACATTTGGTAAATGGCCGATTGGTATTCCATCATTTATCCATGCACCACTGATGATGTTGGGTGAATACTCATCACGCATGTGCTAAAAATATGTCCACAATTATTTTCTAAAGACACAGAGGCTGTAATCAGCATTGAATACCTATCTGACACACAGATACATATCCAGCAATGGTATGTACACCTGTGAGTTATGGTCCACAGTACATTACAGGGTTATGAATCCCTGCACAGCAATGTTGTGCCCATGTATACATTGTGTTCCAGGGGGTTGGCCATCACCTAACAACAAAACACATCCATCAAAGCCATGTATACTGTTAGTAACAAGGACTGACTACACTTGCACTGCATGCTGTTGAGCAACACATGTCCTGCATGCTGACATGTGTGATATGACTGTTTTGCTTGTGATACTGTACCCCGCCATCACCTGCTTTTGTGTATATTCTGAGATTGCTAGTGTTGTGTGTGTCTGCTTTAGGGAGGAGTGTATTTTTGTGTGTGTGCATGTGTGCATGTGGTCTGAAGTCATGTTCAGGTCTTAAAGTGTGTTTCCTGTTTTCCTCTCACACGTGCCATGGTGGGGCTGGTTCAGTACAGCAGGGAACCTGATGTCACTGAGACAGACAGTGATCATGAGGATAGGTGTGTTGAGGCACAGGCAGGTTTGTCAGGGTATGTTGTTGGGCCACCAATTGACAGTATACAAGTCTCCACCCCATCCATGCACACAGTCATACTGCCTGTACATCCATCATCACCATTGCCCTTAGCTGAGGGACAGTGTACGGTTGGCACTGGCCAGGACAGTGTGGCATCGATGGCACATGTATCAGGACACAGCAGCCATAGCCAGATGTCTGGAATGGTATCACATAGGCAGATGCCCAGGGGTTTTTGTCAGAGCACTGCTGGTCATCATGCCCCTGGCAGACGTGCCATACCTCTTTCTACCACACGCATGTTCCAGGCTGTAATGGAGGCACAGACACGAATGGAGTGGTACACCAGACAGGAACTAAGGGCACAGAGGTCTCATAACACCTCTGTAAATGACAGTATCCGTGACCTAGCAGGTGCCATACGTAACTACACTGAGGTCACTGATAGACGTTGGGGTGAGACATTGGATATCCTCCACAATGTCATGTCCATGTGTCAGAACAGTGTGGGATGGTTGAGATGTCGATGTGGATGTATGCCAGCGACATCAGCAGCTGGAGTTCGCCGTGGACGTCTGGCAAGTCCCAGCAGGGACCTGGATCCAGTGGACATATGTCAACCTCTTCGGATAGTACCCAATCTGGATTAGTACCTGATACTGTCTGTAGCACCCCTGCCAGGCACAGGTTCCGTATCCATGGCCAGAGATGGTGATCTGTGAAGCCTGCCAGGTACAGTCTGTCGCTGTCTCACAAATCCCTATATATGGAAGCCACATGGTGGAACTGTGTGCATGCAGACACACACACACATAAATCAGAAACCTAGGGCAAACACATACCCACACACATTACATCAACATTGGCCATAACAGTACTCATGGCCATCATGCACACACTCGCACACACCTATCAATTGTATGGCTCAGTGTAGGTCTCTGGCAAACAAACAACACACGCTGTGCATATGATGAAACCTGTGCCACCTCCTGTCATCTGTAACATTGATGCAGGAACAGGCTAACATGGTGCTGATGCACAGGGTGACTTTTAATAAAGTATAGCAATGGTTGGATGTGTAGCATGTTGTCAGCAGTAAAGTGTACTGATATTCTTGAAGGTGTAGCGGAGCAGGCATAATGCATTAAAACTGTAATTAGCAATGTTGTATTGTTTTCACCAGTGTTTATTACAATTGTGTTTTGTTTGCCCATGTGCCACTTTGGTGATGTGTGTAGTTGTGTCAGCATGCGTTATACAGTGGAAAGAAATTGTGGGGTGTGTGCAACACAGGTTTGCACGTGTCCATTTGTGAACATGATGGAGGTGCACTGTTTGCATTTACATGCATATTGGACACATGGGCAGGGTGACATGCCCTGTATTCGCCAGTGTTAACACTCCGCAGTTTCTATTGGTGGCCAGTATGCATTGTACTACACACATTTTGGAACTTGAGTATGCATGTTTGTGTATGACACAGGTTGACACTGTGCTGTGGGTGATGCTGTTGTTGCTATCTGTCATTGGTTTGCATTACTAAGGTTAACACTGTCCCAGCTGCATAATCTTTTGTAATGCACACTGTTCACCTACAGGGTGGCATGGACCATGCTATCACAAATACTAGAAATTCTCTCTTATACAGTAAAAGTGCATTAGTCTCATGGACCCCTGCCATAAACTAAATATATATTAGAAGGTGTGAAGTTGTATCAAAAGAAGAGTTGCATACCAAGAAGGGATAACCTCTCTGGTCAGTATCATTGGGAAAATACAATCCCTCAATAAACATACAAGGCAAGCTTCAAAATACAAAATGGCAAGGATTCCAAAGACAACACTAAAGCTTTCTTTAGTGTTGTTTATAATCTACAGGGGAAATCTCAGATTGGGTCACAGTTAATGTAAATGGTCATAAAGTACAGTTATCTGACTGACATTACCAATTTCTTGTCAGACAGTTTGAATGCAGATTTCACCACCCTGTCATTACACAAGGGCCACATTTCCAGACCTGAAGAATGTAAAACCTGATGATTCACAGACACTCTAGTTAAAACATCTCATTACCAAAGTCCAAACCACAGTGGCAATGGTACTGGACAGTGTCCCTGGCTGTGTCATACACAAGCTGACATATGAAGTCATCATTCACCTAAACACTCTGTCCAGATGCAGCCTCTGTACAGGTTGCATACTTGTGGAATGACACATAGTAATGGTGTTCACAGTCCACAAGGGTTGAGCTACAACGTCTTCTTCTTCTTCTCCTTTTGGATGCTCCCATTAGGGGTCGCCACAGTAGATCATCTGTTTCAATTTCTTCCTGCCCTCTGCATCTTGCGCTGTCACATCATTCACCTACATGTCCTCTGTCACCACAGCCATAAACCTCATCTTAGGCATTCCTCTTTTCCTGTTACCTGGTGGCTTCATCCTTAGCATCTATTTCACAATATACCCTGCATCCCTCCTCAGCACATGTACAAACCAACTTAATCCTGCCTGTCTGGCTTGGTCTACTAACCTTCAAACCTGGGCTGACCCTCTAATATACTTATTCCTAAACCTGTCCACCCTCGTCACACCCAATGCAAATGTTAACATAAATTGAGTAAGGGTAGAACTACAACAGATCCTGGAAACTCTCACCCTGTAAGCCAGACAAATGTTATCTGGAAGGTTATGGAGCACAGCATTATGGAACTCATTAACAGAAACATTATGAACCTGCAAACAGTGTACCATACCCACTTAGGTTCTCTAGAGGCCAGATCATGGCTCCTACACCTAGTAGACTTGAAGCCAGTTAACAAGGCTATAGGTGAGGGAGGGGAGTTCCACACAGCCAAGCTATAGCTCACCAGCAATTCATACCCATCCCACATTCTGATATTATACATAACCTCAAGAGACTTACCATAAACAATTGTTAGATGATGGCTTGACAACTGACACACAGATGTAGGACACACAGTAACATTTGCAGCCTCCATGTACTATTCTATGCCAGTAACATGAGGCATTCACCTGCACCCAGTCCTGTGATCACTCCTGTTTGGCATATAGCTTTCTTGCATACAAGCAAACACAGTAGGGATATGTATGGCCATGTTTGGTGAAAATGCATACTGTGGGCTATACTTTATTCTCCAGATGACACACACATCCTCCAAAAGGGTATCATAGAGACAGATACCTGGTGTCAAACTCATGCTGTAAAGCTATAAGCCAAAGAAAGCATAGTTATCCACTTTTAGAAAACAAATTATTCCCAGAGTACCACATAGGTAGTAGCCCCCAAAATAGGTACTAATGTATACATAGAGCCATGTGTTTAGTCATCTCTCCTTTGATAATCACATTACCAAAGGGTTTTGGAAATCCCTCTGTGGAGCACATAAGCAATAAGGGGTTTGCATGCAGATCCACAGAGGTTGTTGCACACCTATAATCATCTTTGCCAGACTTTGCTTGCTTTGGAACAGGATTCAAATATACCTCAAGCATAAACCCTCACTCACACTCTTCAAAAGAAACCGTGATGAGTGGATGTGTAACAGAAGACGTAGGCCAGGGATCACTGCAGTGGCTAAGCTTGTCACAAGCATACAGAAGTGACCTAAGGTCTGGAAAGCACCAGCACGCTCTGGCAAATATAACACATGTGTTCATGGAGAAAGCAGAGTACCCACCTTTGAAATAATTGAGGTCACATGTATGTATATGGCTTTGCCCCACAGCTACCTTACATGTGTAATATACATACAGTTGTCATTGTGATATGTCATACACTAGAAAAATCAAAACCCACTCCCCATTGACCAATGGTGTCACACACCTGGAACACACAGTCAGCAAGTGCAAGATTCAAACTCCTTCCTAAGTACATAAATGAATAAATTAAGTTTCAGGTTAGGCAGGAACTCCAGGTACTCCAGGGTAATCGTAGTATAAAAAATTCACTTTATTCACAATGAATTATGATGTATAATAGATAACAAAGACAGGTTTTAGCGCTTTCATCTCTGACTGAGACTTCATCAGAAACAACGAATGAAGCAAATAAACCATTTAAATATAAGATACAATTAACTTTTCTATGATGTCACCAATTTGAATTCATTAATTACTATTTAAAGACATATAAGCCTGGTTCCATTGTATAAACAGAATACTTCAACTAAATGTATTATAAATATCCAAAGAGAACATCTCAAATTGATACAGTTAAAAAAATGAATGTTATAATAAATATTACTTTTAATAAACACTAAAAAAACTTAATAAATATAAAAACCATTAAAAACAAGTTATTGTTTAAAATAAAGGCATAAAATACTATTTAAACACCACAACATGTATAAACTTCTATAATATAATTTATATGTTATCAAATATGTATGTTTCTTTGTTATATATAAATTATATAAATATATATAGTTATTTGTTTTTATTATTGTAAAAATGTTCAAATTTCATTTGCTCTTTCTACCAATATAGGTACTAAGGAAATGTGGTCATTTATACCAGATGGAAACATAGATGCCAACTTATATTGCCAATAACTTTCTTTTTTCTTTAAAATATTTTTCCAGTCCCCACCTCTCGGGTCTATGTTTACCACTTCAAGAATACCAAAAACAAATTTATCAAAATTGGCACAGCCAATACTGTGTCTATACAAGGCATTAGTGCTTTTTAAATTCTTTATATCATTTAAATGTTCATATATTGTACGTTTTAATGCCCGTTCGGTTTTACCCACGTAGAAATTTTTACAAGAATTGCACAAAGCCAAATAGACCACTCCCTTGGTGTTACAATTACCCTTCTTAAAATACACTTTGCTTTTTACACAATTATTTAACACCATACTCTGTTCTTGATTAATGTACATGCAGTAATGACACATTCCACATTTTTTGGTACCTTGTATAACTAAAGTGGTACTTTGTTTGTTTTCCAACAGTTGTTTTATATTTTGCCCTACTTTGTTTACAAACCTAGGTTTACTTCCCATCTTACTAAAGACTTCATCATTAGTTCTGAAAATATTCCAGTTTTTTTGATAAATTTTTCGAATTTTATCAGATCTAGAATTATATTGCAACACACAAGCTGTGTTGAAATTACTAGCATTTTGTGTATTGTTATCTATATGTTGACTGGAATTTTGACCAGAAGTTTCACTATTTCCCAAAAGTGGTGGATATTTCATCCCCCATTCTTTATATATTTCATCTAAAATAGAATGAATTAAATCAATAGGGTAACCACGTTCGGAGAACATTTCGCTTAAACAACAAAATTCTTCAAGTAAATCCTCCTTTTTGGAAGTCATTCATGCTACCCTAATAGCTTGTCCTTTAATAATGCCAATTTTTTGTGTCAGAGGATGACTACTTTCAAAATGTAAATATGCATTACAAAATGTCTTTTTTCTATAAACCTGTGACTTGTATTTTCCTTCTTTTATGTCTTTGGAAATATAAGTATCTAAAAAATTCATCCCTGAAATATCATACTGAAAAGTAAAAGACAAAAAATTAGTACTTTTATTAATATAATCAATAAAGAATGGAATTTCTTCTTCTGAACCACCCCATAAAATAAAGATAGCGTCTAGGTATCTGAGATATAATTTTATTTTAGACATGTATTGACTTTCGAAAATATGTTCCAGTTCCCAACCTAAAAGTACTAGATTCGAGTAAACAGGGGAACACGCTGCACCCATTGGTACACCCTTAATTTGTTGATAAAATTCCCCCTCGAAACACAAATAGTTATTGTCCAAGACTAACCCCATAAGTTCACAAATCAAATTAGTTTTGTCATTGTCTAAGTCAGAAAATCTAGATAATACTTCATCTAAAAAAACTAGTCCTTCAACTTTGGGAATACAAGTGAACAAATCTTTGACGTCCACTGTAAGAAAAATAAATGTCTCATCATATAATTCAGGTTGAATTTGCCTCAAAAATTCCCAAGAATCTTTGAGAATGTGAGGAACCTGACGTATTATATGTTGTAGATGGGAATCAATATATACTGTAAGGGGATGTATCTTTGATCCCTTAGCCACAACAATAGGTCTAAATGGAGGTTTTTCAACATTCTTATGTATTTTAGGTATCCCGAAAAAAATGGGAATCTTGGGATATTGTCTATATACGAATTCATACTCATCTCTGGTGATTCTACCATCTAATAAATATTCTTCTAAGTAACTATCAATTCTTGAACTAGATATATTAATCTGATTTTTAGAAACATTGGTATAAGTGTTCTCATCCAGTAATAAATTTAACATTTCACATGAATAATCCATACTGCGAAAAATTACTATCCCGCCCCCTTTATCCGGGACCATGATACGAATATTACTGTCACTTCTTAAAGATAATAAATGACCACGTTTCCTTAGTACCTATATTGGTAGAAAGAGCAAATGATATTTGAACATTTTTACAATAATAAAAACAAATAACTATATATATTTATATAATTTATATATAACAAAGAAACATACATATTTGATAACATATAAATTAAATTATAGAAGTTTATACATGTTGTGGTGTTTAAATAGTATTTCATGCCTTTATTTTAAACAAGAACTTGTTTTTAATGGTTTTTATATTTATTAAGTTTTTTTAGTGTTTATTAAAAGTAATATTTATTATAACATTCATTTTTTTAACTGTATCAATTTGAGATGTTCTCTTTGGATATTTATAATACATTTAGTTGAAGTATTCTGTTTATACAATGGAACCAGGCTTATATGTCTTTAAATAGTAATTAATGAATTCAAGTTGGTGACATCATAGAAAAGTTAATTGTATCTTATATTTAAATGGTTTATTTGCTTCATTCGTTGTTTCTGATGAAGTCTCAGTCAGAGATGAAAGTGCTAAAACCTGTCTTTGTTATCTGTTATACATCGTAATTCATTGTGAATAAAGTGGATTTTTTATACTACAACGATTACCCTGGAGTACCTGGAGTTCCTGCCTAACCTGAAACTTTATTTATTCATTTATTGGCTTACTGGTGTTTTTTCAACTCCTTCCTAAGTACATTACAATACTACAGCAGTATGCATTCACACAACTTGCTATAGACATTACTTAGAGTTCACCTTTCCACAGGTATTTTTGTGGGATGGTGACATCATCAGACTTGTCAAAGATGAGTATACCACTTTTAAGGGGTGTGAGTATTCTCCAAAAAGGTTGTTCTTCCCCAGAGAGGGGCACACACACTTGACAAGTAGAGGATTCAAACCCCTACTTAACTACATTATGATACTATAACAGTATATATTTACACAACATGCTACACACATTACTGAAATTGCTCTTTTCCACAGGTATATTTGTAGGATGGTGACATCATCAGACTTGACAAAGATGAGTATACCACTTTTAAAGGGTGTGAGTATTCTCCAAAATGTTATTCTTCCCCAGAGAGACACAGACACAGATGGCAAGTACACTATTCAATCCCCTATCGAACTACATTCTGATATTACAGCAGTATGTATTTACACAACACACTATACACATTACTGGGGTTATTCTTTTCCACAGGTATATTTGCAGGATGGTGACATCATCAGACTTGACAAAGATGAGTATACCACTTTTAAGGGGTGTGAGTAGTCTCCAAAAGAGCTGTTTCTCTCCAGGGAGACACACACATAGTTGGCAAGTGCAGGATTGAAACCCCTATCTACCTGCATTATGGTACTATAGCACTATGCATTTACAGGACACACTATACACAACACTGGGGCTTTTTCTTTCCACAGGTATATTTGTAGGATGGTGACATCATCAAACTTGACAAAGATGAGTATGCCACTTTTAAGGGATGTGAGTAGTCTCCAAAAAGGTTGCTTTTCCCCAGGGAGACACACACACACACACACACACACACACACACACTCACACACAGTTAGCAAGTACAGGATTGGAACCCCTATTTAACTACATTATGATACTACACCAGTACACATTTACACAACACGCTACACACATTACGGTGTTTTTTCCTTTCCACAGGTATATTTGTATGATGGTGACATCATCAGACTTGACAAAGATGAGTATACCACTTTTAAGGGGTGTGAGTAGTCTCCAAAAAGGTTGTTCTCTCCCCAGGGAGACACACACACACACACACACACACACACACACACACACACACACACACACACACACACACACACACACACACACACACAGTTGGCAAGTGCAAGGTTTTTAATCCAAACTTAGTATGTCTTTACACTTTAGCAAGCAATATGGAGTTACAGGGTGCAATACAGACATTACTTGCTGACAGTTTGCCCAAAGGTTTTTTTCACATTTGCTAACCTCAGCAGGCTTATCATACTAGGTGTATTGTGAGTGTATTGTATGCATAGGCCATGACCATATCATATATGGGTTGATGCACCACATGCTGGCACACACAGGGTCAAACTGGTGGCTTAGCTCTGTCAACCCAATACTGGACAATACAGTCAGGAGGGGTAGGTCATACAACCACAACACCAACTGTCTCACGTAGACCTACAATATAAGCACCAGCAAAACACACACATAAATACATATTACCATACTCGGAGAATACAAATATTAATTTGAGAAAGAGAGAGTGTCCTCCTAAGCAGACAAGTAAGCAACATGCACCTCCAAGCACACACCAGAAAACATGTAATACACCAAATCAGTGTGCCTCACAACAGGACTAAGGCAAAACAACATACCCAACGCACTAGCAATAGGTAACTTCATAGTCAGGCACACAGATGTTCCATTCACTCGGCTGGACAAGGGGAAGGTTACTGTCAGTTGTCTCTCAGGTGCTATGATCCGCCACATAACACAAACACTTACATCACTCCAGGACAGGTACATATATGACATGTTCTTTGTACATGTCAGTGTGAATGATCTGAGACATACCTCCCAGGACAACATGACAAGAGATATATAGTAGCTCTATGATCATGTAGCCCAGGCTGGTATGACCCTGACCTTGAGTAGCATCTTACCTTCACCTACATGATACTGCAATATAACAGAAGGACGATAAACTTCAACAACTGGCTGAGCTTCTGGTGTCATTCAAAGGGGATCCAGTCTCTGTCTGCCTGTGATGACATGATAGATAAGCCTCGTTGCTTCGCTACAGATGGTTTGCACCCGTCGCCCCTATGCTTCTGAATACTGGCCAAGGCTCTTGCTGTCCCCATATTACCTTTTTTAGGCAAGGCTCAAATGTTCATAGGTTCATAGTTTCATAGGTAGGTACTAGGCTATTGGCCCTGGGGTGTATACAAGTCCAGCCAAAAAGGAACCCTGGCTTTTGCCACCCAAGAAATTTATTTTCCTGTGACACTGTCGAGCAGTGACACAGAAGTGATCCCCAGGGTGAATTTCCTATTTCCCATCCAATCATCAAGATTTTTCTTGAAGAGTGCTAATGAGGAGCTTTGTTTGATATAGATAGGTAGTTTATTCTGGAGTATGGGAAGTCTCTGGGACCGGAATCTATCCCTCCAGCATGTTCTGTTTATTGTGGTGACAAGGTTTAGGTCCCTAGAGCATGTAGGTTCATTGGTTCATAGGTAGGTACTAGGCTATCTGCCCAAGGGCATTTATAAGCCTAGCCAGAATGTGTTGGCTTTCATCTCCCTTTTAAATTAGTTTCCTGGGCCTTGTCTAGCAGGGCCACTGAAGTGATCCCAGGGGTAAATTTATGATTTCCCATCCACTCGTCAAGATTCCTTTTGAAGAGAGTCAGCGAGGAGCTCTGCCTAACATAAACTGGGATTCTATTCCAGAGCGAGGGAAGTCTCTGGGACAGGAATCTATTCCTCCAGCACATCCTGTTTATTGCTGTGTTGAGGTTTAATTCACTGGAGCATGTGGCTGTAAGAGATTTGTTTTTTTTGAGGTGGAGCATGTCCATTAATTCCAGGTTGGACATGGCTTTATACGTTAGGCATAGATTACCTCTGAGCAGGCAGTAAGCAACCGAGTAGAGCTGGAGTTTCTTTAGTTGACCTGCATAGGGCATCTCTTTGAGGCCCATGATCCTCTTAGTGAGGTACTTCTGTGGTCTTTCCAGCTGTTGCATGTGCTGATTAAGGTACATGCCAAATGGGGCATTGTACTCTATTATGGACCTAATGAGTGATGAGTAGAGGGGCACAATGACCTCTCTTGATCTAGAGGTGAACCCTTTTATGATTAGGTGGGCCACATAGAAGGAATTTCTAACCACTTTGGCAATGTGATTATCAAAGGAGAGGTTACTATCTACCTGGGTCCCCAGGTCCCTAATTACATTTTCAGTACCTAGTGGATTACCATCTATGTGGTAATTTGTGGGCACTTTGTTTTTTCCAAAGGGGATGACTATGCATTTTCTGGCATTCAGCTTGAGGCCATGGTTTGGACACCAGGTATCTGCCTCTGTAAGACCCTTCTGGAGGATGTCTGTGTCAGCCTGAGAGTCGATTATGGCCCCCAGTTTGCGGTCTTCTGCGAACATGTTCAGCCATAGTCTTCCCATGCTTGCCTGCACCTCAGAGAAGTATATACCGAACAGGAGGGGTCCCAGGACCAAGCCCTGTGGGATACCATGTGTGACTGGTTTAGAGTCAGACATGGCACCTGCAACTCTGACCATGTGTGTTCTATCTGTGAGCCAGTTGGCCACCTATCTCATGGCATAGGGGTTAATTTTCAAGCTGGTAAGCTTGTCTATGATGCCAGAGTGAGGAATGGTGTTGAAGGCCTTAGTGAGGTCCAGGTAGGCTGTGTGAACTATGTTCCCCTTCATCTATGGTCTTGGTAACTGTTTCAAAGAAGTCAACTAGGTTTAGGAGGCAGAATCTGCCTTTAACATAGCCAAATTGGGTAGGGTCCAGTGTCTGGAGGTTCCCAATGTCTCTGTTTATGAGTTCCATGATAATTCGCTCAATAGCTTTGCAGATCATGCTGGTCAGGCTTATAGGGCGATAGTTCCCAGGTTCTGTTGTGGCACCACCTTTGTGGAGTGGGATGACTGTTGCTGTATGCCATTCATAGGATGCATAACCTGCGATAAGGCTGAGTCTGAACAGTGAATTTAGATGAGGGTTTAGTTCCTTTTGGAGCTCATGTAAGATGCTGTGTTCTTAGCTTTGGAGAGGGCTGTTTTTACCTGCATGTCCATGATGTCTGGGGCTCTGCATTCTTCTGGGATGGACACGGGCCCTTTTAAGGGTGGGGGGGTGAAGTTTGCACTGACTTGTCCACCAGGATGTTGGCAATGTCAGTTGGTTCAGTGTATTTTTTGCCATTTAACAGTAGCTCAGAGCATATCTGAGAGTTGCCACCTAAATTTTTGATATAGCTAAAGAAGGCTTTGTGGTTATCTTTAGATTCCTTGGCAATTTTTCTTTAGAAACTGGCCTTGGATGATTTTATGAGCGATTGTAGTTTCTTGCTAATAATGATCAGTGATGCCTTTCCTTTTTGGAATTTTGCTCTATCATGTAGTAGTTTCCTCCTTCTGCTCTATAGCTTATTTATGGCCGGGGACCACAAGACTGGTTTCCTCTTTTTGGAGGAGTGAGTCTTGGTTTTACTTGGGATGGCTCGATCCATGCATCCCTGTAGATGCTCATAGAATGCACTTGTAAAGGATTCTGCGGATTGGATAGCATTATCCTGTAGCAAGGGGGCTTTGAAACTTTCCACTTCGGTCTTGAGAAGTGTGAAGTTTGCTTTTGAAAAGTTTTTCACAGTGGTTTCCTTGACTGGGGGTGGGGTCGGGATGTGGATGTCCAGTGGGATTACTTTATGATCTGATCTTACCAGCGAGAGGTTTACCTCTGGTGTGGAACACTGATCCCCCATGTTGGTGATGATCAGGTCCAGTATGTTGTCACCTTTAGAGGGCATGGTGACCAGCTGTTCCAGGGTGTTTGAGCTTATAAACTCTAGGAAGCATTGGGAAAAGGAGTTTGTACTTGAGTAATTCTCCCAGTCAATGTTTGTGTAGTTGAAATCTCCTAATATCATGGTGTTTGGTAGGACCTTTATATTTTCCAGTGTTCTCAGGAATGCTGAGTGAGGGTCCTGAGACAAGGTAGGTGATCTGTAGCAGGCTACAATCTGATAAGCAGCTTTGCCCACTGTTCATTGCACTTGGATGGTCTCCGAGGCCTTGTGCTGTGCCACTAACCTGGAGGTGTGGGTATCCTTTATGAGAATGGATACACCCCCTCATTTTGTATTTCAGTCCGGGTTTTGGGGCCGAAGTTCAGAGGGATTGGGATTTCTTTAAGTGGAGCATGTCCAACAGTTCTGTGTTTGACATAGCTTTGTATGTTAGGCAGAGATCACCTCTGAGTAGGTGATATGCGACAGAGTAAATCCTTAGTGTTTTGAGACGGTCTGTGTAGGGCATGTATTTGAGGCCAGTAATCCACTTAGTGAGGTATTTCTGCGGGCTTTCCAGTCATTGTAGATGTCTTGTGAGGTACATACCAAAAGGGGCGTTGTACTCTATAATGGATCTAATGAGTGATGAGTAGAGGGGAACAATAACCTCTTTTTTTCTGCATGAGAAACCTTTTGTGATGAGGTGTGCCATCTAGAAGGTTTTCCTCACTACTGTGGCAATGTGATTATCAAAGGAGAGACTACTGTCCACGTGTGTCCCAAGGTCTCTTATCACACTTTCAGTGTTAAGTATACTACCACCTATGTTGTATTTCATGGGTACAGAGTTTTTACCAAAGGGGATGACAATGCACTTTTTTGGCATTGAGCTTGAGGCCATGGGTTTGACACCAGTCATCTGTCTCAGTGAGGCCCTTTTGTAGGATGTCCACATCATTAGTAGTTTAGATTATGGCTCCTAGTTTGCAGTCATCTGGGAACTTCATTAGCCAAAGACCTTCTGTGTTAGCCTGTACTTCAGAGAAGTAGATACCAAACAGGACAGGACCCAAGACTGAACCCTGTGGTACTCAACTTGTCACTGGTCTGAAGTCGGATTTGGAGTCTGCTACTTTCACAGTGTGGGTTCTGTCAGTGACCCAGTTGGCAACCTATCTTGTGACATAGGGATGTATACCTAGTTTAGTAAGTTTATCTGTAATTCCAGAGTGGGGGATGGTGTCGAAAGCCTTGGCAAGATATAGATAGGCTGTCTGAACCACCTTACCCTTGTCTACGGCTTTGGTGACTGCTTCAAAGAAGTTTATCAGGTTTAGGAGACATGATCTGCCTTTTACAAACCTGAACTGGTTGTGGTCCAGAGTTTGGAGATTATCAATGTCTTTGTTTATAAGTTCCATGATGATACGTTCCATGGCCTTGGAGACCAGGCTCATCAGGCTAATGGGGCGCTAGTTCCTGGGGTCTGTGATTGCTCCCCCTTGTGAAGTGGGATAACCATCACTGTGCGCCATTCAGTAGGCACAGAGCCTGAGGTGAGGCTATGATTGAACATGGTACATAGGCGTGGTGCCAGTTCATTCTGTAGTTTGTGTAGAATGCAGCCTGGGATGTTATCTGGTCCCATGGATGCTGTGTTCCTGGCTTTGGAGAGTGTTTTTTACCTGTGCAGCCATGATGACAGCAACTTTGCATTCTTCCGGTATAGAGATGGGCTTTTTCATGGGTGAGAGGGGGGTAAAGTTAGCACTAATCCTATCTGCCAGGATGCTGGCAATATCAGTTGGATCTGTATATTTAGTGCCATTGTGCTGTAACTCAGAGCAGATCTGAGAGTTGCCATTGAGATTCTTGACATAGCTATAGAATGCTTTGTGGTTGTCTTTAGAATCAATGGTGATTTTGTTTTCATAACTAGCTTTGGAGGATTTTATCATGGATCGCAGCTTCTTACTGAGGCTGACTAGGGAGCTCCTCCACTCATGGGATTTTACCCTCTTTTGCAACAGTTTCTTCCTTCTGTTGTGCAGTTTGTTTATGGCAGGGGACCACCAGATTGGCTTCCTTTTCTTGGAGGATAACGTCTTGGTTCTGTTTGGGATAGCACGATCCATGCACTCATGTAAGTGGTTATAAAATACATTTGTGTAGGATTCAATAGTCATAACTGTATTGTCCATCTGCATGGGTGTCCTGAAGTTCACCAGTTCTGTCTTAAGAAGCATGAAGTTGGCTTTGGAGAACATTTTTAACATGGTTTCCTTAATGGGGGTAGGGGCAGAATGTGGATATGTAGAGTAATTAGCTTATGGTCAGATAGGGCGAATGAGGCATTGACTTCAGGTGTGGAACACCGGTCACTCAGGACAAACCAAACCCAGTAACCAACACAAATAACCACAAAGTGAGCTAAATGTTACTCATTGCCAGAAGTCTCAGCCTCCAAATGCACACACTCGAGGCACTTCTCAGTATGGAGAATATTGATATCTGTGCAGTAACAGAAACCTAGTTCAAGGCTCCAGAGAGCACACCAGCACTACCAGGATACTACTCATTCCATACCTTCCAGCATCCGAACCTGGATCATAGCATATAGCGTGGGGATGTATCCATATTCATCAAGGATACCTACACCTCTCTCTACATCCTCTCTACAGGATATGTACCCATAGAATGTTGCATAGCAACATTCTTCCCACTCCACAGGGGTGGGGCCAAAAAAGACCCTTGGTATTCACGCTCTATGAGCCTGAAGTGTCTGATCTGCAAGGCAGAGGAGCCAATCATAATGGAAGTCAACAATAAAGACATTGGGAACCTTCACAAAGTTGAGCACTACCAGTTTGGCTTAGTCAAATGAGATCACGCCTCCTGAACTGGGTGGAATTCTTTGAAACACTTACCCAGGCTACAGATGATTGAAATGAGCTCCACACAGCCTACCTATACCTCGCTAAGGCCTTTGACACCATTCTCCAGTCAGGTATCATAGATGAACTCACCAACCTGGGCATGAATCCATACATCACAAGATGGAGTTGCTGGCTACATGTCAGACTCTACACTGATAACAACTGGTGTCCCCCAGGGTTCAGTCCTGGGGTCCCTCCTGTTTGGTATAGACTTCTCAAAAGTACATGCCAACACAGGAGGGTTGTGGTTGACTACGTTTGCTGGGAACTGTAAAATGTTTGCCATAATAGATTCCCCGGATGACACAAATATTCTCCAGAAGGAACTCTGTGAGACAGATGTGTGGTGTCAGAATCATGGCCTCAAGCTCAATGTGGAAGAATGCATAGTAATCCCCTTTGGTGAAAACAAAGTACCCACAAACTACCACATAGGTGTTACCCCCTAAAAACTGACAAGGTAATAAGGGATGTGGGGACACAAGTAGATAGTCATCTTTCCTTTGACAACCATGTTGCCAAAGTGATTAGGAAATCCTATGTGGCCCATCTTATCAACAAAGGGTTTGCATCAGGATCAAAAGAGGTAGTGGTGGCCCTTTACTCTTAAGTCATCAGACCCATCATTGAGTACAATGCACCATTTTGGATGTACTCGACTAAGCATATCCAGCAGCTGTAGAGACCACAGAGGTACCTCACCAAGAGGATTATTGGCCTCAAACAGTTGTGTTATGCAACACAACTGGTAAAACTAAATCTGTTCTCCATTGCGTACTGCCTACTCAGAGGCACACTCTGCCTAACATACAGAGCCATGTCCAACACATAACTGTTGAACATGCTCCATCTACGGATAACAAAACTGAGTCACACTACACACTCCAGGGATATGAACCTCATCACAACAATGAATACAACATGCTGGTGGGATAGAGTACCATCCCAGACACTTGCCTTACTGTGAAACAGAGTCCCAATGTACATCAGACAGATCCCCTTCAATAGGAACCTTGATGAGTGGATGGGAAACAGACAATTCATGCCAGGCATCACATCAGCAGCCCCACTAGAAAAGGGCTTAGGGTACTAACTATTAGAACTACGGTTTAGGAGACTACCCAATAGGGTGGTGAAAGCTGCACAACTTGCCTAGGCTAATATATGCCTTTGTAAAGATAGTCTACTACATACCTATGAAACTATGTGACAGGTATATGTCTACAGATAGTAAATGTGTACTTCATTGTACAGTCATGCTGTACAGCAGGCACATGGACCACATACATTGTAATGCTTACAGATACTGGTGGCTGTTATGTACAGTGAGTGAGATGTGCACCTCATGTCTTTTGTGCCATTGGGATATGTGCTGGGTGGGACAGTCCTGGATGGCTCCCTGTCATGGTCACCCTCTTACACACATCTCTGCCCATCCATCTTTGGCTTATTATACTGTGTTCCCCCTACATATATATAGGTACATAGGTAGGTAATAGGCTATCTGCCTGAAGGCATATATTAGTATGGCCAGAGTGTGCAGCTATCACCATACATGAGGTTAGTTCCCTAGGTCTTTGTGTAGTAGAGCTGATGAAGTGATCCATGGTGTGACAATTCAGTTTCACATACACTCATCAAGGCTCCTCTGGAAAAGTGTCAGTGAGGGACTCAGCTTAATGTAGGTTGGAAGACTGTTCCAAAGCAAGGGAAGTCTGTAAGTTAGTAATGTATCCCTCCAACATGTTCTATTTATTGCTGTGATGATGATATCCCTAGAGCATGTGACACAGTGAGCTTGGGTTTACTTCAGATAGCGCATGTACATCAGTTCTGCATTGGACATGGATCTGTCTGTTGGGCAGAGATCGCCTGACTAGACGGTATGCAACAGAGTACAGATTGAGTTCAATTCAGTCTTGTTGCATGGGGCAACTGTTTGAGGCCAGTAATCCTCTTGTTGAGATACTTCAGTGGTCTTTCCAGCTGCTGAAGGTGCCTAGTCCGATTCATCGCAAGTGTGCCATGATACTTTCTGATGGGTCTGATGACTGATGAGTAGAGGGAACCTCCTTTGACATACTTGCAAAGACTTTGGCAATTTGTGGGAACACATAGCATGATTTTCTAACCACTTTGTGAATGTGCTTCTGAAAGTAGAGATGACTATCCACATGTGTCCATAGATCCCTTATTATTACCTCCATATTTAGGGTGTTGGCACCTATGTGGTATTTGTATGACTGTAGCTCGAGGCCATAATTTTGACATGACATCTCTCTAACTGAGACCCTTTTTAAGGATGTCTCTGTTGTCTCAAACATCGATTATGACAACCTTTTTGCAGTCATCCACAAACTTTGCTAACCATAGCCCTCATGTGTTTGACTGTATTTCTGAAATGTATACACCATACAGGAGAGGTCCCAGGACTGAGCCATGGCGGGGGCAGCAGTTGTTATCAGCTTACAGGATAACAGGGAGACCACAATTCTTACCTTGTGGGATCTATCTGTGCCCCAGGTGGCAATCCATCAGATGACATACTTGTTTATGCACAGGTTGTTGATTTTCTGGATACGACATGTGTGTGGGATTTTGGAAAAGGGCTTTTCAAGGTCTATGTAGGCCATGTATAGCTCATTTCATTGATGTATGTCCTGGGTAACTGCCTTGAAAACTGTCTAGCTGGTTTAGGAACCATGATCTGCCCCTGACCAAACCAAAATGGGTAGGGTTGGGTGTTTGTAGGCTTCCAATAGCTCTGTTTATGACTTCCATAATGATGGACTCCATGGCCTTGCTAATCAGGCTTATTAGGCTTATAAGACAATAGTTCCCATGGTCTGTTGTGCACCAACACTTGTGCAGTGCGCCAAACATTGCTGTAACCCATTCAACAGTTTCATATCCCGTACAGAAGGTGAGTCTCAACAGACTGTTCAGGTGCAGGGCATGTTTGTTTTAGAGTTCACATATGACACAGCCAGGGAAACCATGTCATCCCATAGACACCATGTTTTTAGGTTTGGATAGAGCTGTTTAACCATTATATATGTGATTTCTGGGTTTTCACAAACTCCAGGTATGGTAATGGGCCCTTTTGTCAGTGAGAGTGGGGTAAATATGTTTGAACCAGTCTGACAAGATGTTGGCAATGTCAGTCATGTACATGTATTCATTTACACTTTGCACTGACTCAGAGCTTATATAAGTTTACACTGATAATTATGACATAGCTAAAGAAGACTTCATGGTTCTCTATGGACTCTATGGCAATATTTTTGCCAGAACATGGCTTGGATAATGTTAGGAGTGCTCATTGTTTCTTGATGATACTGATCAGAGATTTATTGATCTACTTTGGATTTTCACTTTCTTTGAACAACTTAAGTACTTGTAGTACATAGTTTGATTATGACAGGGGTCCAATATATTATATGGGTCTGTTTTCATATCACTGTGTGCACAAGGTAGGACTGGTGAATAATGACAAGTGTCTGGAGTAAGAACTGCAACTGCCAAATATGTGTGGCCCACTGCTGTACTCAGACATGGCTAGTGTATGAGCATGCCCAGTATGACCTTTCAGTATGTTGCTGACTGAAATTTGTTAATTTGTTCAATTGTGTGAGCATGCCCACTATGGGCATATACACTATACGTGTGTCAAAAATCAAGTTGTTTTTTACTTCAGGGCTCACCTTTGTGTTGTACATCGAAAGGAAGCATGCTGTGCATGCAGGGCTTCCATGAGTCAATTTGCATAGACTTATCAACATTTCTACATACAGGGGGGACAGCTATTATTTGTACATTTCTACCCAGGGGGGCATACCTGATTGTTACTGTGGGTATACATAGGAGGAGAGGCACACCTGACACTTATACACATTTGCTAGGCCTGCACTGCTATGTCAGGTACTCCATTTCACTCTGTACTGTTGCCTATCATACTGGCTTGAGGCATACCACTGTACTACAGACCTTAGCTTTCAATTACACGCATATTAGTTTGTGACTTCATAGCCTACCCAACCCACATCACACTGCCTGGCCTGGTACACGCATGCAAACGAGCGCACACACTGTGTGCATGTTTGCAAGAAATTTCCTATATTTTAACAGTGTGCACCTTTGGTTTCAGGTTTTCAAATAGGACAAGTGTAGTCACGCCTCTTGCAATCCTGAGCAACTCAGGGCAAACACAACCACTGTGCTCCAATTAGCTTACAGCCTTTCTGACATACCCCCTCATGATGTCACCTATATTCTACTCTACTACTCCCCTACTCCTATACGTACACTATTGGGACATGGCTCACATGCTGGGGAAAACTGGGATTCACTATCCTTATCCTCATTTGCATAGGATTGCCTATTAATGCATGGTTACATCTCTCATGCGGAGCTTCCCCTCCTTAGCAACCACTACTCAGTAGCCATGTTTTCTTCAGCCTGCCATTCACCTGCATAGCAGGATAAACTTTTTAGTGAAAATGCCTATTTTTGGCTATTTTTAAATTATTTTCTTGTTTTTTAAAGCACCGCACGTTTGCACGGTGCTGCACTATACTTAAACATCGGAGATCGGGGGGGGGAGTTAGATTTTAATAATTTTAAACATTTATAAATGCCAATGGCCTTATATTTGGTCATTGGCATGCTTCCTCAACTGTATGCATCCTTTATTTGGAGCTGTCATAGCTCCCTTTAGCTATTTGCAGAACGGTACTCTGTTACCAACAGAGTACATTTCTGCAGATAACATTAATCTTCCACGGACAGGTTAGTGTTTTCTGGATTGCAAATTTACCTCATTTGCATAGCTTTCAGCAGCAAATGAGGTAATTTGCATACCATGATGCCGTCTGTACAAGAGTAGCTTTAGCAGCTCTCATGCACACCCCTGCCGGCTGTACCTGGATCGCACGGTAGACATATTGCCTCCGTGAGCTCCTACACTCTTCTTGCACTCTGTGCAAGCTTTCGTACATCTGGCTCATGGTATAATGAAGTAACTCTATAATTATTTTTAAATATACATCAAAAGAATGTAAAGAATTCTACCTTCTCTTCTTAATTTCCCTATATGTTTTAAAATAATTTTTCTCTTCAAATGTCAATTTAGTCATGGTGGATAAACCATATAAGGTACCATCATCTGTCACATAAACCAATAGAAAAGATAATTTTTAAATAAATTACATATTGTGGAATATTTACCCAAATGCATTCATAAAAATGCAATTCCTTATTGAATAAATATGTTCATTGATATGCACAAAAAACTAAAACACTCTTTCATACTCATAGGAACTATTGTTTGAAATTGTTCTCTTATTAATTATATTACAATGTTTTCATACTATATTATCCTTTAAAATCTACTATGGAATTTTGAATATTATTTCTTTTTACAAATATTTCTTGTATATCAGTCTATGAGGCTGAGATATCCCTGAGTTATAGTCTTAATATGTTCTTGTCTGTTATTTTCTCTTCAGTGTTTATTAAGGGGTTATGCACTTTTTGGAAGGTTAAAACTGTGTTCTTTAGAATACTACTATATCTCCAAAGTTTTGGTATTTTATTTATTAATTGCATGATTATTATCATTATTCTCCTGATGTTTACATTTTAGTACTTGTACTTCTTGATATGTATACTATGAATGCATGCAGTTTACCTTCATATTTCATTCATACTCACATGGTCATATGTCTTGTTATGCTTATCAAACCACCCACACATCTAAACATCTTGCCATATAACGATGTAATAAATACTATGTATATGATAATTTTCCTAATGAAAGGTTTTGTCTAAGAGGTTTCTATTTCTTTTTATAAGTTCATAGGTTCATAGATGTGTACTAGGCTAATGGCCCTGGGGCCCTTACATGCCTAGTCATAGGATTATCCTGGCATCGTGCCACCCAACCTTAGTTCCCAGTGCCTCTGTTGAGTAGAGCCACTGGAGTTATCCTGAGGGTGAATTTTCTATTTCCCATCCATGTGTTAAGATTTCTCTTGAAGAGGGTCAGTGAGGTGCTCTGCTTGACATGTTTGGGAAGACTATTCCATAGCATGGGCAGTCTCTGGGTTATGAACCTGTCCCTCCAGTACTTTCTGTTGATTGTGGTAATGAGATTGAGGTCTCTGGGGCATGTGGTGTGGAAGGATTGGGATTTCTTTAGATGCAGCATTTCTAACAGAGCTGGGTCACACATGGCTTTGTAAGTCAAGCAGAGATCACCTCTAAGTAGGCGATATGAGACAGAGAATAGTTGGTGTTTTTTGAGTCTGTCCATATAGGACAAGCGTTTAAGGCCTAGGATCCTCTTTGTGAGTTACTTTTGTGGCCTCTCCAGTTGTTACAGGTGTCTAGTGAGGTACATGCTAAATGGGGTGTTGTACTCTATGATTGGCCTAATGAGGGAAGAGTAGAGGGAGACAATGACCTCTTTCTTCCTGGATGCAAAACCCTTAGTAATGAGATGTGCCATATATAAGGACATTCTGACCACAGTGGCAATGTGGTGATCAAAAGAGAAGTTGCTGTCAACCTGTGTTCCCAGATCTCTTATAACACCTTCTGTGTTCAGTGGACTACCATCAATGTGGTAATTCATGGAAGCTGGATTTTTCCCAAAAGGGACGACGACACATTTTTTGGCACTGAGTTTTAGGCCATGGTTTTAACACCAGTCTTTGGTCTCGGTAGGGCCATTCTGTAGGATGTCAACATCACTTGGGGAGTTAATAATAGCTCTCAACTTGCAATCGTCTGCAAACTTTGTCAGCCAGAGTCCCTTTGTGTTGGCCTGGACTTCAGAGAAGTAGATACCAAACAGGAGAGGACCCAGGACCAAACCCTGTGGGACTCCACTTGTGACTAGTCAGCAGTCTGACTTGGAGTCAGCTATTTTCACACTGTGGGTTCTATCTCTGAGCCAGTTTGCAACCCACCTAGTGATATAGGGCCTGATGCCTACTAGTGAGTTTTTCTATGAGTCCGGAGAGGGGAATGGTATCAAAAGCCTTGGCCAGATCAAGGTAGGCTGTACGAACCAACTTGCCTTCTCTGGTGACTGACTCAAAGAAGTCGACCAAGTTGAGCAGGCATGATCTACCCTTCACAAAACCAAACTGTGAGGGATCCAGAGTTTGGAGATTCCCTATATCCTTGTTTATTAGGTCCATGATGATGCATTCCATAGCTTTGCATATCAAACTCATCAGGCTAATGGGGCAATAGTTCCCAGGGTCTGTAGTCACTCCTCCTTTGTGGATAGGGATGACTGTAGCAGTGCACCATTCGGTAGGAAAAAAGCCAGAGGTGAGGCTGTGATTATACAGGGCACACAGGTGAGGTGCCAGTTCACTCTGTAGTTCATGGAGAACACAGCCATGGATATATTTTACTATAATAATCAATTAAAAGTTAAGCTATGCTTTTATTGATTTAAGTGAGCATTCAAAATATATTAATTCCTTAGTTTAAGTTGAATAATGGGTAAGTCAGTCTACTTAATTATTATTTATTTTTTATTTAATTTAATTTTATTTTATATTTGTTTACCAGGAAGCTTCAAATATTAGAAGCAATAGCCAACAGTTTGATAGCAAATTAAAAAAAATAAAGAAGTTAATAGTAAATCAGTATTTTTCAATATTAAGTCGAAGGACCAAATTCAGAAAGGTTATTGTGAGCTTTAAAGTAAGCATTTCTAACTCAAAGACAATCCTAGCATGGTGCTACAACACAACAGTGTGCAGCAACACATTGATCTGTCATGGTGCTCTGCTAAATGCTAGTGAGGCATTCCATAGGAGAAGCATATAATACTAATTAGCTATGTTGTCTTCCCCACAACTACCCGCGGTAAGGTATTTACTCAGTGAGTGACTCAGAGAATCACTTAGCTGCATAACTTCTTATGCCTGCTCATGTCTGCTTGTGTTGATGAACATGGCAAAAACTCATTTTCATCTATCACAGAGGAGGTAAGTACCTGGAAGTTTAGTGGACAGGTAGTGTTGAGGAATGTGTGTACATTTGTGGAGCTTCAAGTTTTACTGTGTGTGTGTGTGTGTGTGTGTGTGTGTGTGTGTGTGTGTGTGTGTGTGTGTGTGTGTGTGTGTGTGTGTGTGTGTGTGTGTGTGTGTGTGTGTGTGAGTTTTGTGTGTGTGTGTGTGTGTGTGTGTGTGTGTGTGTGTGTGTGTGTGTGTGTGTGTGTGTGTGTGTGTGTGTGTGTGTGTGTGTGTGTGTGTCTGCCTGTGAGGATGCAGTAAAGGTGTCATTTTGGAGATAAGGTTATTTTGTCTGTATGTACGAGTGTTCAATGGTGAATGCGTGAGTGTGATCTGGTAGGCAGCAGTGGTGTGTGATTATATGTATGAATGTCTGTTGTGTGTTGGGGGGAGGTCCTGTCATACCTTCACACTTCCCTAGACTAATGAGCAAATCCTGCAACATTGAGGAGGACCACTAGACACTAGGGATAACTCCAAGAACTTTGGTTAGAGGGACAGCTAGACTCCAGGGAGAAGTCCTATGCCTTATCAGCACTTACAGAAGACATAGGTCAGGGGTAAGACTAGTCACCAGGGGATATATCTTTAACAATGTCTCTCAACTTTACTTAAATGTGATATGGGATGGGTTGGGGGATCTCTAGACACTAGAGATACTATATATGGTGTACCTTAAAGGCATTAGAAAAGATTCAAACCTTGTACCCTTCTCTGAGGATTAGTCCATTCCACCATCACTAAATGCCAGTGAAAATATTAAAACATTATATAAGTCTATAAAAAAGATGTAGCATGAAACGGGAAAAAGTTTCAATGTCAGCACCCTTTACATAGAGAACATGCGCATTAACCCATTATGTTAACTAATCTGTTAGTAAGGGGGTTACTTAATAAGGAGTATGAATGTATACTGTCTGACATGCTCCAGTACTTGGAATGGTCCATGATTCGTGAGAGACGGTGGTAGAATGCAGTAATAAGCCAAGAGGTACACTAGTTAACACTAGAGGAAGATTATTTAAACTACCTCCAGGACTCACTTTAAAAAGTTAACAGAGTAACAGCTCTAGCATAAACTGTAACATCTGGCATCATTAACTGATTGTAAGGATGCATGATATATGATGGCAGGAACAAAAACCTAAGAGATATCAGGATGTTATTTCAGTTCAAGGCAAGAGGTATGTGGTATGTGTATGTCTGTGTCTTTGAATGTGTGTATATATGTTGGAGAGTGAATGGGGTGTGTGTTCCACTGCAACATATAGGCTGCCACTGACAACTACCACAAGAAAGTGATTCAGAAATATTTAAATTAGCTGATAATGAGGTCTTTCTTCATTGGGTCTAATGTGTTTCTAAATCACAAATCTACACTTAACTGCAGCAGATTACTGCAAACAGTGGTGCTCTTTCTGAATCCTCAGATACATATAGAACTATATGTAAACTCTAATTGCATTTTTATTTCCACATTTTGAAACCTTTAATTGAATATACTGTCATGAACTTTTTTCTAGAGTGTTAAGAATACAGCTAAAGCTTTTAAGATTCTGAAGCCAGATCATTTTAATTGTCATACTTCTGTAATTGCATGCCCATTCTCTTACATTTACTCATAGTTCTTCCTTTCTTCAAGTTAGAAGTTAGTTCTTGACTTCATTTTACCTTGTTATCTTGTTTTCTTTTTCTTCTTTTTTATTTCTTCTTTGTTTTCTTGTGTCTGCATAAGATCAGCCATGGACAAACTTGATGATGTCTTATCATAACAGAGTCATAATAATATCAGATCAAAGTTTGGTATTGAACTCATTCATTATCTTTCTTTATGTCACAACTTTCTATGGATCTAGCCATCAGGATGCACTGTATATAGATGACCTAAATGAAGAATTGTTGAAAATCTTGTGTAGAAACCCTAATAGAACCCCTCCACACACACACACACACACACACACACACACACACACACACACACACACACACACACTTTTTTGAATGTAGACAGAAACAAAAAAAACTGAGAAGTGCAATGGTAAAAAAGAATACAGGCAGGCTAATATGGATTCTGATACATAATGTTTGGTGATAACTTCAAAAACACAAAATATCAAAACAGATGCATTACATAAAGTCTACACTCCAAGCAACACGTGTTTACTTTAGTTTCCATTGTATTTTCTACTTGTTTTGGGCAAATAATGCTAAAAAGAAATAAAAGCAAATCAGGACCTTTTAGAAGTCATTGTAAATTTCATATGGTCTAGCATTATACAAGGTAATGGTCACTCCATTCAAACAAAGATGATTGACTATAACACAGGTACTTTTTGTCATTTAATCTTTCCCTCTATCACAAAGTCCTACAAATAGCCTAATATGAATTTGTCAAGTGTTTTAACAGCAGTATCCTTATGAAATAGGGAAAGTATATCATAGATTTAGAAAATAAAATATATGTTAAATTCTGGCCTAATTTTATGAAATTTTCAACATCTCTTGGATTATTCCCAAGTAGCTTTTTTACTAGGTCACATCCATTTACTTCAAAATATGTGTTGAATATAAAGTGATTTACAGAACAGTAAACAGGGATAGCATTCATGTCTCTTGAAGACAAATATTTACAAATCTGTCAGATAATTGCTGCATTTCCATTTTTATCATATATAGTGGGTTACGTTATGATCAAAGCTATTGTTTTGTTATATTTTGCCAAGAAGAACCAGAAAAGGTATCTTATCCTCCTTGTACAGTTGAAAGTTGTAGATTTACAGTTAAGATACAATATTCAGAAAAATATTTATAAAAAAATAGCAGGTCATGTTAGCATATTTAAGGAAATACTGCCTTACTGATATTTGCACTGCCATTTATAACTGCAGTCATTTAGCTCAACATAAACATTTAAGAAATCATCCCACCTCAATCAGAAGGCAGCCATTGTCTTTACTGAGGTGCATCAGTTGAGTACCTTACTAAAAATATAAAGACTTGCAGAACTTTGTTTTCATATGTAGAAGGAGGAAGGCAGAGAGTAGTCATACAGCACTGTACACAACTCTTTGGGCAAGTTACCAGGTATGCACAGTAGGGATAGGTTCACAAGAGAAAAAATAGTCCACCTTTGACGGTTGCCTTATTGGCAACCCCTGTTAGTCATGTCAAGTCCCAGTAATGGGGAAGAAATAAACCAGCAGATCATGAGAGGGTCTGATACCCTGTATGCACTAGAGGTAAATTGCAAAAATGGTGTTCATTTCATTTTTAGTCATCTAAGCCATCTGTTTGAGTATAATAGAAAATATTAACCAGCACTGAACTGTTCTACTCTGTGATAAACAATAAATGACTGACTTACCCTAACACAGAATTTTTAAACAAATATATTTTAAATGACCTTGTCATCTAATATGTGATATTATTTATGCATCAAGGTACAAGAAAAGCAAATACAGACCCATATTTTACCGTAATAATTGTCTATTAATAGTAATCACAGTCCAAAACTTCAATGAATATACCTAATGTATGTATTTATTATTAATATAAGATTGGGAATTAGCCATCGTTTTCAATTGTGTAACAATTTTTCTAATTTTCTTGCCCAGATTGCTTTTCAGTTGTTGCTTATCTAATCTTTTACAATATAATTATAGTCCAACTACATAAACTGCATTACTATCATCATGTTGTGTCATGAGATGATTAAAGGAAAACATATGGCCATTTTGATTCCAGCACATTTAAGTCATTATTCATTTATTTTTATATATAAACAAAACTGAATTTCTTTCCAATATGTTCATTATTCTCTTGTTGCCATATAAGCTAAATCTAATGTCTATGCTTACTCCCTGAATGACTTGCCAATAGAATGTATACGGGGTGCTTACTCCCTGAATGACTTGCCAATAGAATGTATACGGGGTGCTTACTCCCTGAATGACTTGCCAATAGAATGTATACGGGGTTATGAGGAAAACAAGTAATCTGAAATAATTTATATGATTACTTGCCAAGACTCACATATTTCTTGCTAATATATCTGGAACAAGAACCTTTACAACAATATCAATACCAGCAGTGATCACAGTGTATATTATTTAATTTATAGAAAACCTCTGGAAAAAGATGTGCTCTATAATGCAGATTGACTTGAATAGAAATATTGTATGACAGACATATTTTCTTCAATATATCTTCTCTGATGTTGAATCAAGAGTTGTCCAGCCTTTTTAAAAGATCTGATTGGCTCTTATCAACTGCCTTTATTAATCCAGTATATATTTGGGATAAAAGGCATTCCCTGGGGTTCAACAAGCTCTGTGTAGGCTTCGCACAGGGCTTACAAGTCGTTTACATGTTAGTGGAATGGTGTGAGAAAGATGGCAATGCCTAATGCATATTAATGAGACGTGGCACACCTCAGCTAGGTTTCATGGCTCGCAACAGTGTTATTGGCCGTAAAACCTTGTAAGTAAATGTGGATAGCAATTCCATGTAAAGGAGATTACATACTGTGCATGGATTTGCAAGGAATGCTACAGTAATCACCAGGACTTTACAAATAGCTGTCATTCTGTTAGTGCAACACATCTGCACAGAGGCCAACTTAATGAAAGGACAAATAACTAGTAATCGGGACATATTTGACATAGATGTCACATAGGAATGTATTAGAATGTAACACTCTCAACCTCTTAGAGTGAGAGATGTGGACAAAACAATAAGAAATAGGTGGACAGAGAGCCAAAAATAGGGACGGATTTTTAATATTGCACTTCCAAACTTAGGAAGTTGATAGAATAAATAGGTTGCACATTAGAAAGAACTTTCTGAAGAGCATGAGCAGGGAAGCAAATAGTGTGGGAAGAAATAGCCAGGGAATTGTTATGGCTAGGCTTGTATAGGCCCTAGGGCTGACAGCCTAGTACCAACCTATGAACCTATGAACCTATGAAGTTTGAAACTCAAATGTCAGTCAACAGTTTCTGACTGAACTCTGCAATGACATGCCAATAATTTGCCAGGAAAAAAAATGTTATGAGGAAAAGATCACAAATATGAGGCAAAAACTGGACATTCTGCACAGATCAAGACCATTGAGATGTATGCACTCAAATGTATGTATTATTGAGTCACATCAGTCCAGCGATCATACCGGTGACATGGCAGAAAGTCACATGTTTTATAAGGAAAACATCTGAACATCCTGGAAATGTCTAAACAGTTAACAGGCATGAATGTGAATTATATGGTCCAAACACAGTACAGGACAGTCTACCAACAGTGCAGAATATTGTGATATCTCATTCTTGGCATACTGTTCTGAAACTCTGTAGTTGATCTGTAACATGACATGGGACTGCCATAAAAAAATATCACTCAGGAAAGTGTGTGTATTGATTAGGGAGACACAAATAAAGTGTAGGAATGAACACAGGGAAACAGTACAGGCAAAACCGATGCATGTACACAGAGGAGGGCATGTCGATGGAAGATGGTTGGAGCAGCAACACCAAGCACATATCTATAGGGTACACTACAGACTGTACAATGAAAATGTGTTGTCTGTGACTGTCACATAAGGTGACATAACAATGGGGAGAATGTGAGTGTGTGTGTGTGAGATAAGCATCCTTACATGAATACTGCACAGGACATCTGTCAGGGATCTGACATACAATTGGGGTGGGGTGCATACTGGGAAGCTCTGCAAACTGTTATACCTGAATATGAGTGTACTGTCAGCAGAGGTCTCCAGAAAGGTGGCCACAGGTAAAGGATCATGGTAAACATTACAGGAACCAACCACAATCATGGACAATATCAGAATAGTACCACCACTAATCCCAGATAAGCCTGCACACACGCAAACTTGACATCTATTATGATACAGCCACACTCTATGAGGGTAACCACACACACTGTCCTTTTACTGTAATACCTGCGGAAGGTATTAGGAGGGACACTGCTATACCTGTATGTGACAGTATGAGCAAGGCAGGCTAGTTGCCTTGTGTGCATGCCATGTATCTATGGCACAATCCACACTATCACGAATGATATACATGCATTAATGTTGTCAAACACCTATGTATGTAGTGTGTGCATAAGCTGAACAGGTAGCACACATGCACATGGTGTAACAACTATCTAAGGTCAAGAACATTGCATCAATAGGCCTAGACAATATTCCAGAATGCCTTATAAATAGTATGAAACATGATGTATCAGGCCCTCTGGAATTGCTGATTAACTGTAGCCTCCAAATATGCTTCATGCCTCATGAATGGAGAACAGCAACAGTAACCCTCTGCACAAAGGTGCACCATCTACAGACCCTGCAAACTACAGAACCATAAGTCTCACTAGTCTCATATGTAAAGCCATGGAAATAATTATCATGGAAATGACCAATAGTGATATAGTAAACCTCAAGAGACTGTACCCAACCCAGTTTGGTTTCATCAAGGGCAGGTCATGCCTATTCAACCTGGTGGACTTCTGTGAGAAGGTTGCCAAAGTGCTGGATGAGGGAAAAATGGTACACACTGCCTATATTGATATGGCAAAGGTGGCCAAGGCATTTGACACAATACCCCACTCAGGCATTGTTGATAAATTCAGGGGGTTAGGTACAAACCTGTATGCCACCAGCTGGATAGCCAACTGGCTCATAGACAGGACCAAGGAAGTTAGAACTGAGGAGTCCACCTCCACAAAGAGGAAAGTCACAAATGGAGTCCCTTAGGGATCGGTCCTTGGACCGGTCCTTTCTGACATTTACTTCTCTGAAGTCAAGGCCAATGTCAATGATCTATGGCTGACTAAATTTTCAGATAATTGCAAATTAGGAGCTGTCATTGAATCTCACACTGACATAAATGTTCTCCAGGAGAGGCTGACACAGACAAGGAACTGGTGTCAGAGCCATGGACTAAAACTAAATGCCAAGAAATACATAATAGTATCCTTCAGGAAACCATCCACCCCTGTTAACTATCACATTTACAACCCAACACTTACAGTTGACCATGTAGTTATGGACTTAGGAACACACATAGACAGTAATCTAGCCTTTAACCATCATATGTCTACAGTAGTGAGGAAATAATTATTTTTTTTGCAACTTATAAACAAAGGTATGACATCTAAGCCTGAGGAAGTCATTGTTCCACTGTATTTGGCATTCATCAGACCTGTCATTGAATACAATGCCCCCATTTGGTATGCACCTAACCAGGCATATCTAACAATTGTAATGTCTACAAAGCTTCCTCACTAAAATAATACAGGGCATATGTAAAATGTCCTATGGAGACTGCCTCAAGGTCTTATCACTGTATTCTGTCTTCTACATACTTTTGGTGAGACATCTATGGCTGACATTGTCAGACCCCACTCTGATGGACCTCCTGCATACCCACAAAACAAACAGCACCAGAATTACCCATTCTAAACACTTAAAGCTTGTGATATAAATAGTACCTGCTGGGGAGACAGGTATGAATCCCAGAGACAACCCCATCTGTGGAATAGGCTACCCATCCTTGTTAGGTTCCTCCCTAACCCAATTCAAGTGCAAAAGTAGTAACCACAGCACTGCAGGACAAATGCCAATAAAGGTCCATACCCAATAAGACAATCTAACACACCAAAGTGTATAAAACATTTTTAATATCACAAATAGAAGAGCTTTTGCTTCACCACAGAAACTTCCTCAGAATGAATAAATTATGCATGATCTTATTTTAAACACATGACCCTCCATTCTGATTGGTTAGGAGAGCCATTAATAGATAGTGCAACTTAAAGATATACCAATATATAAAAGCAGCTAATACATGCAGCTAATAAATCAACCCTATACACAACTCTATATACATATTAACAAAACATATCACATCAGTAAATGTAAATACTTTATAAAGTATTTTATAAAGCTGTGAACTTATAACAGGTTAGCTCTCATCTTTAGTGCAGCTACTATAGAAGCACGGTCATTCAACTCTGGGCTTGTACAGGCATAAAAAAACAGCTGCCATACCAATTTCCAGTATTCTAGTTTTGTTTCCCAGTCCCCACCCTGTTCCAAGGGTCTCACCTGTTCAATTATCCAAAATTTGAATTTTGCTTCAGGGCAAACATTCCTGTGCCTATGTAGGGCATTGGCATCCTTGCATTTACTTATATCATATACATATTCATATATTCACCGTCTTAAACATCTTTCAGTTTTTCCAATATAAAATGCAAAACAGATATTACAGATTTTATATATATATATATATATATATATATATATATATATATATATATATATATATATCACCACCTTTGAAGCACAATTGTAATGTCTATCAGTAGGAATATATCTATTCAATCTAGGTAAAAATAACTCTGTATCATTAACAACCATACAGCACTGGGAACACCCACATCTGAAAGTTCCCTTTTTAGTCTTCCTGTTGTGAGTGTTATAATAGGCTGCACTTTCAAATAAATTTTTAAAATTGGCTCCTCTTCTATAACTAACCTTAAGAGAATTTTGAAGTTCCCTAAGGGTATTGGGCATGATTGCAAATATGTTCCAATACTTGATAATAATTTGTTTAATCTCTGGGGAATCCTGATGGTATCTAGTTATAAAATATATATAAAAAGGCCTCTCTAAGTCTACTGAACCCCCCATTGCCAAAGGTCCTTTCCAATGAAATACTGATGATAAGTGCCCGGCCTTTAATCAATGGTTAATATTTCAAAACTCATCAATCCAAAATTTCTCTCTTAATAGGCTCAATAAGAGACATAGAGTATTCCCTAAGAATAAATAGGTTCTCAATATAATCTAACTCCTGAACCAGTTCATCCTTAACAGGTATCATTCAGGCGACCCTAACCATTTGACCTTTGAGTATGTTCTTCTTTTGAAAATAGGGATTGTTACTCCTAAAGTGTAAGTATGAATTAGAAAAAATAATCTTTCCTGTAAATTCTAGACACAAAGTTCTGATTCACATCATATTTGGAAATCTGTACATCCAAGTATGAAATATTAGATCTAGTCACTGTATGTGTGAATTGCAAAAAGTCAGTAGTAGACCCTAAATATTCCATGAAATTGTCTACCTGTTCAATGGGACACTGCCATGCAATAAAAATATCATCCAAATAACGATAGTATGCACAAATATATTTAAAAAAATCACATTTTAATATATGGTGAATTTCCCAGTGTAATACAATGATGTTGGCATAGGCTGGGGCACAAGCAGCACCCATTGCCACTCCCTCTACCTGTTTATAGTATTCACCCTGGAAATAAACAAAATTGTTTTTCAAAACCAGTTCCATGTTTTCTAGAATTAACATAAATTCATTCCTAGATAGGAATTCAAAGCTGGCTAGTGTTTCCTCAAACCAGGACAACCCTATCTGATGAGGGATAACAGAAAAGTGGTCTTTTACATCAATAGTGATAAAACACAAGCTGGCATCAATCCTCAATGCCCCTACCTTAGTTAAAAAATCCCAAGAATCTATTAAACTATGTTGGTAAAGACCATAGAAAGGTTTTAGTTTAGAATCTATGTAATTGGCCAAAGTTTGGCTCTTGGAGCCAGCTGATGGCACAATTGGTCTCAAGGGGGAATCTAACATATCCTTATGGACCTTGGGAATTCTAAAAATCAATGGAATGACAGGTTTCTTAACTCGTAGATAGTTATTTCATTTCTCAGCTATCACACCTTGTAAAAGATTATCCTCCAAGGTCAAATCTTTTTTTTTTGTAGGCCATTTTAATTTTATTCCGGGAAACCTGGCAATATCTTCCTTCCTTCTTAAGCATCTCAAGCATTTTACCCATGTAGTTTCATTTTTCCATGATAAGTACTACACCCCCCTTATCAGGCTTCATGATTCTTAAATCCTTTATTTCCCTCATGGCATGAAGTAGCCTTCTCTCATCTTGTTTTAGATTATCTCTATACCATCTCTTGGTCTTATAATATTTTTTAATATCATTCTCAAGTAAGATGTATCCACTCAGCCATACTCCTACCTGGTTGAAGATATGGCACCGTCATGTCACCTCCAACAAAATCAACCCGAAAGCTATCCCATTTCTCTCCCATATCTCTCTCTATGACTCCAAATTACTCCCCTTATTGAAGCATAAAATTAGGTTATTTCAAAAATTGATCAAGGACATTAACCTAGAAAACATTCTCCCCCTTCTACAACCACTACACCTGAATCCAAATCTTAAAATTAACAACAATATGTTTGATCTCTCTAAGTTCTCCCTTATTAAGGACTTTACAGTTTGGGACCTCCTTAAACATAAGTCCCTATCGATCACAGAACTACGTGCATCCCTCAAGGCCAATAACAAATACACAGTTATCCTTCGTCAACTACGTGAAACCATTTCCTCTCAAGTTGTCTACACTACACCTGATTCATTGGGAATTAATAAACTATCTGAAATTATATCTACACTTTTAAATCCCAAAAAAACTATCTCTTCATCTTACAATATACTTAAACCATTATTAGATAATAATAATTGCCTTTTCTCCACCTTCTGGGACAATCTAGGTTCTCCCATTACGGAAGATCAAAACTTTTAGCCATAAAACCACCCTTGAACTTGCTCCTTCAAAAAATTATTATATACGCAATTGATGTTAAATAACAATGCGTATCACACACCTGTAATACTCAACAAATTTAATCCTAAGAATTCCGCTTGTTCTTGTTGCCCTTGCTTGAGAGCAGATCTTCTCCATATTATGTGGCACTGTAATCATTCCTATAAACTATGGTGTTCTCTCAAAGTGCGACTAAAAAAGATGGGTTACTATAACTCCACACTCTCTTGGCAAACAGCCATACTGAATATTCCCCTTTCCAAAATGCCTAAACTTCACCTTCACATTCTCATCACCCTCTGCTCTTTAATCAAACTCTACATCACTAATAATTGGATAGATCGCACAAAATTGTCGTGGCAGGGTTTCAAAGAGATGGCATTAAAATATATACCAGCTCAAAAATTCATTATCAATGGTCCTAGAAAGAAACCCTATTTTGCCAATCTATGGAATTGCCTATTAGATGTAATTCTATCTGACTAATACCTCGTTCATTTCATATGTAACATTCCTTTGCAAATTCTTGTCTTATCTATCTTCCCCTACAAATTCTTACCCAACGGGGTGTTTATATCTTTCTTCTTCTTACCTATTTAATTCTTTCTTTTGATACTGCTCTTATACATCTAGGTAGCATGGGTTTTTATCTTTGTTTTTGTAAATAGTGTTTTTTTTTTCTTTTTTTTTATTATTTTTCTTGGTTAAGTAGTTTCCAATGCCTCCAGTAGCTTTACTGTATGTAATTCTTTATTCAAGTTCATCCACATGTTTTTCAACTTAGAATGTTTTGTATTTCTATTCTGTTTGCATTGAACTTATTTGGAAAACAATAAAAAATTATTTGAAAAAAAAAATTCTCAAGTAAGATGTCAAAATTAGTCAAAATGGGATGGAGGGGTGGGTTAAGAATGCTTTTTTAGTAAGTTCTTTGGCTGTCCCGTAAACAGGAGTCAGAGGGTTCTCCCTACCACTAAACAATTTATCCAGGTTTAGTTTCCTAATAAACAATTTTGTATCCAGTAAGGTTTCAAATAACGTGCCTTTACTAGCAGAGATGAAGGTAAGCCCCTTTTGGAAAAGTTTAAAATGGAACTCCTTCACAATCATATCTGTGTAATTAAACACATGGAAATTGTCTAAGGTATATATACAACAATTTTCAACTAAATTTGAAGAGTGAAGGTTATACACAAACAAACTATTCCCTAAGTCAACATTCTTCATAGTTTCATAGTTTCATAGTTTCATAGTATAGTACTAGGCTATCTGCCCTGGAGCATTTGTAAGCCTAGCCATAGTGATGTGGCTTTTGCCACCCCATGAAATGGTACAAAAAATGTACAGAATAAATTTAGAATACTGTGCCTCTGTCTAGTAGTGACACAATGAAGGTCCCCTTATATAATAGAATTAGTTTACTGTGCCCCTGTCTAGCAGTGACACAGATGTGTCCCCTGGGGTAAACTTACAATCTCCCATCCACTCATCAAGATTTCTCTTGAAGAGAGTCAGTGAGGGGCTCTGCCTAATACGAACTGGGATCTTGTTCCAAAGCATGGGAAGCCTCTGGGTTATGAATCTATCCCTCCAACATGTCCTATTCATACTTGTGCCGAGGTTTAAGTCTTTAGCTCTCGTGGTCCTGATGGATTTGGATTTTTTGAGGTGGAGCATGTCCATCAGATCCTGATTGGACATGGCCTTGTACGTCAGGCAGAGATCACCTCTGAGCAGGCGGTATGCTACTGAATAGAGCTGAAGTTTCTTTAGTCTGGCAGAATAAGACATATGTTGGAGACCCTTGATCCTCTTGGTGAGGTACTTTTGTGGTCTCTCCAGCTGTTGCAAATGCCGGGTGAGGTACATACCAAATGGGGCATTGTACTCAATCATGGGTCTGATGAGGGAGGAATATAGGGGTACAATGACATCCTTGGATCTGGATGTGAATCCCTTCATGATGAGGTGTGCAAGGTAGAATGTTTTTCTAACCACTTTGGCAACGTGGGTGTCAAATGAGAGGTCGCTGTCGACTTGGGTCCCTAGGTCTCTGATTACTTTTTCCGTACTCAGTGGGTTGCTGTCTATGTGATAATTTGTGGGTACTTTGTTTTTCCCAAAGGGGATGACTATACATTTTTTGGCATTTAGTTTAAGGCCGTGACTCCGGCACCAGTTGTCCGTTTCTGTGAGGCCTTTTTGTAGGATGTGTGTGTCTGCTGGTGTATCGACTATGGCCCCTAGTTTGCAGTCATCTGCGAACTTTGTCAGCCACAGCCCTCCCATGTTTGCTTTAACATCTGAGAAATAAATGCCGAACAAGAGGGGTCCCAGGACAAATCCCTGTGGGACACCACTTGTGACTGGCTTTGAGTCTGACATTGCTCCAGCGATTTTAACTTTATGGGTACTGTCCTTTAGCCAGTTTGCAACCCATCTAGTGACATAAGGGTTTACTTTTAAGCTGTTGAGCTTATCTATGATGCCTGAGTGGGATATTGTGTCGAAGGCCTTAGCCAAGTCCAGGTATGCTGTATGGACTGCTTTGCTCTCATCAATGGCTCTAGTGACTGTTTCGAAAAAGTCAACCAGGTTTAAAAGGCAGGATCTGCCCTTTACAAAGCCGAACTGGGTGGGGTCAAGTGTCTGTAGGTCCCCTATGTCTCTGTTTATGAGTTCCGTAATGATTCTTTCCATAGCTTTGCAGATCAGGCTGGTTAAGTTTATGGGGCGGTAGTTTCCAGGGTCTGTAGAGGCACCCCCCTTGTGGAGTGGGACCACTGTTGCTGTACGCCAGTGTTCAGGTACATATCCCGAAGTAAGGCTAAGGTTAAATAGCATTTTTATGTGTGGGTTTAGCTCCTCTTGGAGTTCACGTAACACACAACCCGGGATACCATCAGGTCCCATTGATGCTGTGTTTTTTGCTTTGTTTAGGGCGGTTCTCACTTGGATACCATCTCAGTCTTAAGAAGAGTGAAGTCTGCTTTTGAGAAGTTTTTCACTGTGGTCTTTTGTGCTGGGGGTGGAGGTGGGATATGTATATCCAGGGTGATTAGTTTGTGGTTAGATCTCACTAGTGAGGGGTATACTTCCGGTGTGGAGCATTTTGTCCCCATGTTTGTGATGATCAGGTCTAGTATATTATCTCCCCTAGTGGGAGAGGTGACTAGTTGTTCCAGTGCATTTGAATTTATGAATTCCAGGAACCTTTGGGCTAGGGTATTAGGGCTAGAATAATGTACCCAATCTATGTTTGGGTAGTTGAAGTCTCCCAGTATGATGGTATTTTGTGATACATTCATATCCTCCAATGTCTTCAGGAAGGCTGAGTGGGGTTCTTGAGATTGGGAGGGTGGTCTGTAACATGCTACCAGTTGTATAGCAGTTTTGCCTATGGTTAGTTGCACCTGTATGGTCTCTGATGCTTCATGTGTTGCTACTAACCTGGAGGTGTGGGTGTCCTTGATGAATATGGACACTCCCTCTCCCTTTGTGGTTTGGCCTGGGTTTTGGGGCCAAAAAGCATGATACGAGGTATAGCCTGGTAGCGCTGGGGTGCTCTCAGGAGCCTTGAACCAGGTTTCAGTTACTGCACAGACATCGATGTTCTCCATGCTGAGGAGTGCATCAAGTGCCTGCATCTTGAGATTTAGACTTCTGGCATTGAGCAGCATTACCCTTAGTTTTTTTCCATTTTTGTTTTCTAAGGAGGTGGGTTTGTCTTTTGAGCCTTGCCTAAAAAAGGCACTATGGGGGTGGCAAGAGCCTTAGCCAATATCTGGAAGCCCAGTGGTGACAGGTGTAAGCCATCCCTTGCAAAGCAGCGTGGCTTGTCCAACATGTCATCCCAGGCAGACAGACATTGGATCCCTTAGAATGACACCAGTACTTGAGCCAATTGTTAAAGCTGATCATCTTGTCTTTGTATTGTGGTATTATTCTTGGTGAGGGCAAGATGCTGCTCAGGGTCAGGGTCATACCAGCCTGGGCTACATAATCGGAGAGATCCTCTATGTCTCTTTTCATGTAGTCCAGGGAGGTATGTCTCAGGTCATTCACACCAGCATGGACAATGACAGAGTCATATTTGTACTTGCTTTGGAGTGACTTGAGTGCGTGTGTTATGTGGCGGATCCTAGCTCCCGATAGACAGCTCACAGTCACCTTCTCCTTGTTCAGCCTGGTCAGCGGGACATCAGTGTGTCTGACTATAGAGTCACCTATTACTAGTGTGTCAGGCAAGGTGTTTGGCCTTAAGGGCTGTGATTGGTTGACACACTGATTTATTGAAGTATGTATTGCATGTGTTTTGTTTTGAGGTGGTGGATTTTTGGATGTCTGCTTTGGGAGCCTCTGTTGTTTTGGTAAGTTTTTTATTAGAGCCTCCGAGTATGTCTTTGGTTCCCCCTCCCCTTGTTTTTGTGGTAATGTTGCCATTTGTGGGTTGCCTGTGCATATGTGGGGTGTGTACCTAAATTCTGAAGTCTGGGGGATCTCCTGGGAGGGGATCTCTCTAAATGGGCTGTAGAATAATTATCAACATCTTCCGTTTGAATCACCTGATTATTAACAATTTGTCTGTCTGCAGATCCTGAGTGGTTAGCTTTGCTTTAGGTAGAAATATAGAATATGCTCTGCCATTTTGGTATTCTTTTTCATTCCTCACCAATGTGGTTGTTTTCCTTTTCTTGTTTTTCTCAACTGTTTTTTTCTACCTCAAAAAACATATTACAGTATTTACCCTTGTATTCATTAATAGAAAACAATAAATCATTTTGTATCCTTACATTCAAATCCCAAATGTCTTGATGTAATACATTTATTCAAATACAACTTGGACAACTGGATGAGGAACAGGAAATTCATGCCTAATTTGGCACCTATGTTTCTAATGGATGCAGACAACCTGTAAATGGTTCATCTCCCAGGCCCCTGCTTGTAAATGTTTCATCTTCCAAGCCCCTGCTTACACTTGTCAGGTATATCAGAACTTGTCAGAGATTTGGGACCATGGTAGGCTTAAAAAGACTCTTGTGGTTGTTAGCCTAGTAAACACCTATGAACCTATTGGGGTTCCACACCATCAGACAGTCATGTATATTCCCTAGAAGGAATACCTATGTGTGGCCAATAAGCTGTGTGACAGTGCACTGTGACAAAAGTGGTGCATTTCAGTTACACATCACTGGAAGATGTGTAGGGAGGCACAAGACGTAGGGTGCATTATACACAGTTATTGGTGTGATGATTGCTGGGAATCATGAAGTTATTATGGCTTCTGATTTGCATGTCCTTCACAAAGTTACCAAAGAATTTCTTTGCAAACTGTAAATAGCATCAGTTAAGTAGTGGGAGGAGCTGAGAGACAGCATTGCTCATTTATTTAGAAATATCTGCAGTTAGCTGAAATGTTTGTGTGGTCTGCATTGCTCTGAGTATCACTCATCTCTGCATTTAATTTTGATTTGAAGCTCTTTATTTAAGGTTTGATCACTTCTATTTTGTATCATATTCTAGTATTACATTTGTTTTGTTTTAAGTTTTCTGTTCTATTGAAGTTTTCAGAGTTCCCCCTCCCAACTGTCCAATCCTTGTTGTATTCTTAAATTTGGTGGCTTTTGAGTTGCCCGCCCCTCCTATAAATCTTATTTTGGACACTCCTCCCAGTCCCATCTCATCAGCTTATTCTACTGAGTAGAGAGAGATCATTTGGGAAGGCCCAACCTCCTTAGTTTCTCAACCTTAAATTATCATGTTTCATCCCTTCCCACTTAACCTAACAAAAAATTGTACTTTATTCATCTGCTTTTACTGTATTTGTGTTTCTTTCTACTCTATTACTTTATTTTGCTTTTGCTGCCTGTTCTTAAATGTATTCAATTGAATTTATTCTGCTGAATTTATTACTGCTTGCTAGTAGCCTGATTAAATTGTAACTGTTATTCTAAGCCTTTTGGTTTAAGCACTTGGGCTTCAGGACAGTTGTTTTACATTAAGAAGGTTTGTGGTCTGCACTCTTGTGGGAGGAGAGGTAGCTTACATCCTTTTAAGTTGGGAGATGCTGGTTGAAGGCTTAGTGTCTGTTATTCTAAAAGTGTCTTAGTTCTGGTATAAGAACATGGGCTTCAGGCCAGTTATTTTGCATTAAGAAGGTTTGTGGTCTGCATTCTTATGGGAGGAGAGGGTAGATTCTGCCCTTTTGAGCTGGGAATTGCTTGTTAAAGGGTTATTGTGCCTGCTTATTTGAACTGTTTCTTTCTGAAATTGGTGTGCCTTGTTTGCTGTATCATAGACTAGATTCAGACCTGCTGAATCTAGCTTTGTTTGTATAACTTGAGCACTAATCCAGGCCATCTTTTTTGGAGAAGGTTCCTCTGTGCTCTAGTGGCAGGAGAATGCAGTTAGAACTTGTTTGATTGAAGACTGCTGAAACAGGGCTCAGTTTTGAGCTTTTTTATTGGTTAATGGGTTCATTTGCTTATATCAGTTTGCTTTTGTTTGCTACTGTTATATTTAAGTGCGTATCTGTTCTGGTGTGTGAATATTGATCTAAACAGAGTTTAAATATCTTTAGTATAGTCTGGTTACAGGTTTTGCTGTATTCAGATCTGCTTGTGTGATTCCTGTGTTTCCTCATATCCCATCTTGTGCTGGCCAGGCCTTCCTGCACTTAATGTGAGTAAATGAACTGGTTGGAACTGGTCTGGCAATGGTGTTGAGCTAAGAGCTCAGGGACAAGGGTTGATTGGTAAACTCCAGTGTTTCTATTTTACTTTAATTTTTGTGGTATTTAAACCCAGCATTTCTGAGAGTTTGTGCTTGTTTGCACATTATGCACTGCTGCTGTGCTGTTTTAACCCTTTGTGAGGTATCTCAGTTGCATTTTTTCCCTTACCAGCTCTCCTGTGTGAGTGAGGCTCTCGCCTGCAGCTACTGTATTGATTTTATCCAGCCCTACACACACCTATAGGTACTCTCCTCAGATAGTACCCAGTCTACTATCCCTGACCTCTCTTCCACAGATTCTGATAACAATGGATGGACAACTTCCTATGGCTTCAGCTGCTAGTCTGAAAGATATGGTCATCCTGAGACAGTGTAGCAACTGCCTTATGTACACAGACAGCCCTCTACTACTACCACCTAGGAACAGAATATGTGAGAGATGCGATCACTTTCAGAACCTAGAATCCTTGCTTTCTCAGTCACAAGCCAGTACATCTGGCACTGAGGAGGTTGTCTATGCAAACACTATGAACACCATACCTCTAACACCACCCACATCTGTACAACACATTCCTACATATGCGGGGGTTCTCAACAAAAACGTACCTAAACAAAAGAGACCTCTAAAGCAAAAACACACATGCACACCACAACCCACAACACCAAGCATCACACATAGTACACATATCTGTGTCTCACAGCCTCTAAGGCCCAACCGTAAGCCCAAGATACTAGTCATAGGAGACTCTATCGTGAGACACACAGATGTGCCCCTCACCAGGCCAGACAAGGGAAAAGTCACAGTAAGTTGCTGGTCAGGTGCTAGAATCTGCCATATCATGCACACACACAATATTTTAACAACAGGTACTGTTATGACTTTGTCATAGTCCATGTTGGTGTGAATGACTTGAGACATACCTCTCTGGACTATACAAAGAGAAACATGATTGAGCTCACTGAATATGTGTCCCAGGCAGGTATGTCCCTAGCCTTAAGCAGCATCCTACCATCACCCAGAATGATACCTCAATACAAACAAAAAATTATTGACTTTAACAATTGGTGTCATTCCAAGGGAATCCAGTACCTGACAGCCTGGGAGGACATGATTGACAGACTGCAATGCTTTGCCAGAGAGGGCCTTCATCTGTCTCCCCTGGGCTTTAGGCTTCTGGCAAAGGCTCTTGCCTCCCCCATAGTGCCTTTTTTAGGCAAAGTCATGAGCACAAAATTACCAACATGAAAAATTCTTATAAACAAAATGTTAAGGTCATGCTGCTAAACGCTAGGAGTCTTAGCATAAAACTGCACTCATTGCAAGCATTCCTTGCCCTGGAGGATCCTGACATTTGTGCAGTCACTGAAACCTGGTTCAAAGATGTAGAGAGCACCCCAATCTTACCAGGTTACTCATTCTACTATGCTTTCAGACCCCAAACAGAGGGTTACAAAGCCAAAGAAGGTGGAGTTTCGATATTTATCAAAGACATACACACCTCCCGGATGGTCAAATGGTATGGCATACAGGAGACACTCCAAGTACAGTTAACTGTTGACAAAACACCTATTCAAATCATAGCTAGCTACAGACCCCCAACTATGACTCAGGACACCCACTCCACCTATGTGGACTTACTTAAATCCATCAAGATTCAACCTTCTACCCTGATCCTGGGTGAATTTAACTACCTAACCATAGAGTGGAAGACCTATTCTAGCCCAAACATGAATGCCCAGAGATTCCTCGACTTCCTCAATGCCAATGCATTGGATCAGCTGGTTGACACAATTATGAGAGGTGAAAATATCATGGACCTGGTCCTAACCATCATGAGTAGTCAGTGTAGCACTCCTACAGTGTCATCCTCCTTGGTAAGATCCGACCATAAAGCGATCACTTTTGAAGTCACCATCTCCCTCCTGACTCCCCTTTGTCAGGGTCAAACAAAAAACTTTTCCAAAGCTAACTACAATTTCCTCAGAGCAGGTATAAGCAGCTTCACAGCCCCTGTCACTTCAGTTGCAACTAGCACTAATGTCCAAGCCTACACCAAAAAACTATATAAGCACCTACATAGCTGTATGGATTCACCAATACCTGACAGGACCAAATCATCTTCTTCAAGAAATAGTAAACCTGTCTGGTGGACAGCAACAATAAAGAAACTCTATACTAGAAGGAAAAAAATTACTGTCCAGGGCGAAGAAGGAGCAGGTGCCAAGTTGGAAGCAATCTCTCCTTTGTCTGAACAAGCAAATAAGATCACTGGTGAAATCCCCTAAGGCTAACTTTGAGTCCAAATTGGCCACATCCACCAAGGACAATCACAAGGTCTTCTTCACATATGTCTACAGATTCAAAAGCAACAGCCAAACCTGCTCTGAACTGGTGGTCAATAACACCACATACACATATGCCATAGATATAGCCAACTTGCTGGCAGACAGGTTCAGTGAAAACTTCACCCCCTGTCCCCCCCATCAGTAAACAAGGACATCCCAGCACATGCCCCCTCCCCGAATCACCAGGGAGAAGGTCCTTAATGCCCTCTCAAAGGCAAAAAATACAGTCTCCATGGGACCTGATAACATCCCTGGCTGTATCCTGATGAACTCAAGCAGGAGCTCAATTAGGCACCCTATTCAAATAAAGCTTGAGCACTGGCTTCATCTCAGCTGAATGAAGGATTGCCACTGTCACAACTCTACACAAAGATGGAGTGTCTACTGACCCAGGCACTTATAGCCCATCAGCCTAACTAACCTGATCTGCAAGGCAATGAAACGCATTATTATGGACCTTATAAACAAGGACATTGGCAACCTCCAAAAGATTGACCCCACACAGTTTGTTTTTTTCAAAGGGAAATCATGCCTGTTAAACTTGGTCAACTTCTTCGAAACAGTCACCAAAGCCATGGACGACAGGAAGATGGTGTACACCACCAACCTTGACTTAGCCAAAGCCTTTGACACTATTCCCCATTTGGGCATAATAGATAAATTCTCCCAGTTAGGCATCAACCCATATGTTACCAAATGGGTAGCTAACTGACTCACTGATAGAACCCAGTCAAAATAGGGGAAGCCACCTCTAGTAGTAGACCCATAACGAGTGGTGTACCCCAAGGATTGGTCTTGGGGCCTCTACTGTTTGTGATACACTTTTCTGAGGTGCAAGCCAAAACCACTGGTCTGTGGCTGACCAAGTTTGCAGATGACTGCAAGCCGGGTGCTGTCTTAAATTCCCCTAGTGATGTGAACATCCTCCAAGAGGGCCTTACCCAAACTAATGACTGGTGCCAGAAGCATGGCCTCAAACTGAATGCCAAGAAATACATCATTATCCCCTTTGGGGAAAATCTCATCCCCACTAATTATCACATTAATAACAACATACTGGGCACCCAGGTTAATAGCAACCTGACTTTTGACCACCACGTTGCCTCCATTGTACAGAAGGCTTTCTACATGGCCCACCTCATACATAAGGGTATTTCATCCAGGAACAAGGAGGTCATAACATCCCTGTACTCCTCCCTTATCAGACACATTATCATGTACAATGCCCCCTTCAGCATGTACCTTGCCAAGCACATGCAGCCATTGGAGAGACCACAGAAGTTCCTGACTAGGAAAATCCAGGGTCTCAAACACCTATCCTATACAGATAGGCTAAAAGCCCTGTCCCTCTACTCAATCTTATACAGACTGCACAGAGGTGACCTGTGTCTGGCATACAAAGCCATTTCAGACCTAGCCTTGATGGAGTTGCTGCTTATC
>NC_056725.1:1548357363-1548387363 GCF_019279795.1 Protopterus annectens | reverse complement strand
AAATGAGGTAGAGCAGCCCCTACATACTTTTTTTATTTTTATTTTTTTATTTTACATTTGTAGTCTAGCTGGATGCATGTCCATTTTCAGTAGAGGCCCGGGGAGAAAAGCTCCACTAACATAATAGTAAAATTTGTGAAAAAGAAGAAGTAAAAAACAATGCTAGTAGAACAGCCAACAAAAATACATCAGGGGAAAATTGCTAAATAAAGGTATTGCTAAAATGAGAGAGAAACATATGTAGCATTGATATACACAAGACAGAATTTGTTAAGTCAATTACATAAGGGGGACTAACACTAATTGTTTTAGAATTTTTTTTTTTTGTGTGTCACTGTAGGACAGCAAAAATAGCAGGAGTTATAGTCAAAGAACAGGTGTGAGACAGGAGGCAATAAAAGTGTCAGTCAGGGTTAGTACAAGGGCAGAGCCATTGGGAATTAAGGAAGGTTTTTAGATGCTTCTTGAAAATGGGTGTGGAGGCCAGTGCTGTAAGTTCACTTGGAAGCTTATTCCAATTAGGACCAATAGAGTTGGAGAACAAACAGTCCCCAGCTTTGTTGTGGGATTTATGGGAGGCCGCTAGGAGCTTGGTGGCTGAACGCAAGGAAGAGAGGTTTTTATAAGGGCTAATAAGAGTGCAGAGTATGGTAGTATTCATGGGGTGATAGAAGATTTTGTGGGTGATGTTAAGTTGCTGTAGCAACACTTGATTTTGTAATTCCAGCCAACCAAGTTGTTTAAGATTTATGCAATGGTGGGTGCGAAAAGGAGCTCCTGTGGCAAATCTGACAATGTTGTTGTATGAAGTTGCCAGTTTATTGATATTAGATTTAGATAAGTTGGTAAAAATTGGTAAGGCATAGAGAAGGGTAGGGAGCAGGTGTGTTTGTGTGCTAGTAGTTCTAGCTGATGCAGTGTGGAAGGGTTTAAGCCTATATAGAGATCCAAGTTTTCTATTGACTGACTTGATGGTTAAGTTAATATGAGAATCAAAGTTAAGATTATGATCTACTGTGACACCTAGAAGTTTGGTGGTAGAGTCAGGGGATATTATTGTGCCTTTGTTAGATGCTATATTGAAGTCTAAAATAGAGGATTTCTGTGTAGGTGTGAATAGTAATAATTTAGTTTTTTGGGGGTTAAGAAGGAGACAGTATTGATAGAACCAGTTTTCAACTGCTGTAAATACTTTTTGGGTATTAGTCTGAAGCTCAGCTGGGGATGGTGATGAACATAACAGTGTTGAGTCATCTGCATATTGAATGCAGGTGGTTTGTGGAAGGGACATATTTAGATTGTTAATAAAAATAGAGAAGAGGAGTGGTCCAAGAATGGAACCTTGTGGGACTCCAATTTTAATGGGAAGCTGAGAGGATATGTGAGTGTCCCAAAGAACTGCTTGCTGTCTATTTTCTAAGTAGGAATGAAACCACTGGATTGCCTGGGAGTCTAATGCCAGAGATTTAAGGATGTTTAGTAAGAGTTTATGGTTAACCATATCAAAGGCCTTGGAGAGGTCTAAAAAGAGAGCTGAGGACAGCAAGTCGTTATTACTATTTTTATTAATATGGTCTGTGAATGATAAGAGTGCAGTAGTTGTGCTGTGATATGGTCTAAAACCGTGTTGGCAGTCCGCTAGAAGATTGTTTTGGAGAAGATGGTCGAGCAATTGCCGATGAACACATCTTTCCATGATTTTAGCTAATGAAGAAAGTAGGGCTATGGGACAGAAGTTAGGGAGTTCATTAGAGTTACCCCCCTTATGTAGAGGAATGATATGATAGACTTTGCAGAGGGATGGGATAAAGCCTTCAGTTATGGTTTGATTTATTAAAATGGAGACAAGATAGGCAAGTACTCCAGCTGCAATTTGCAGATACTCAGCTGGGAGGAAGTCAGCTGAGGGTGTACAGGGTTTAAGTTTCATAAGTAGGGTGTGGATGAGGCATGTTGAGACTGGATGCAATTTGAAAGTGGGGAGTTTATTTGTCAGGGAGTAAAGTTCCTGGGTGGCAGCAGGTGACAAGGTCTTAGCTAGAGATGTGACAGTGTCAGAAAAGAATTTGTTGAAAGTGTCAGCAATTTGGTTGGGTGTACTCTGAGTGAGGTTGGAAGGAGTAGGTGTTTTAGAATTTCCTGGATGTAGTAATTTGTTGATACCTGACCAGAATATCTGAGGGTTTTGGTGTTGAGCGTGTTGGAATTTCAAGTAATAATTTTTCTTGTCTAGTAGTATTAATTTCTTTGTTTCATTTCTAAGCTGCTTAAAGGTTTGGTGGTCAAACATGTTTTAGTGATAAGCCATTTAGTCCATGTTTTATTTCTCTGTATCATTTTTTGCTTGGTCTCTTTGGTTAGCCATGGAGCAGGTTTTGCTCTGGTTTTAATAGACCGAGTGGGGGCATGGTGGTTAAGAATTTGCAGGAATTTATTTTTGAAGTAGGAAACTGCCTCCTCAAGAGGTAAGTATTTTAGGGGAGACCAATTGCAAGCTTTGAGCTCTATTTGGAAGTTTGTTTGGTTGAAATATTTCTTATTCCTGGTTGTTCTGAAAATTGTATGGTTTGGGATAGGTGGTTTTTGTCTGGTAATATAAGTGGGTAAGTGGTCGCTGATATCATCAGGTAGAATGCCAGTGGTGTAAGCCAGATGGTTACTATTGACTAAAATCCAATCAAGGGTGCTCTGTTTGAAGCTGGATTTATTTATTCTAGTAGGGGAGGTAATGGCTTGATTGATGCCATAAAGGTTTATGTGAGAGGTTAGTTTGGGAGAAATGCAGCAATTCCAATCAATATTAAAGTCTCCTAGGAGAATAGTTTCCTGAGGGAAGGAAGTGGAGAGCCAGCTCAGCATATTTTCAAGGGTATTAATATTATTGCCTGGGGGGATATAACAGCAGATTATGTAAATGGATTTGTTTGTATTAAGCTGTAGCTTGGTGATTAAGATTTCAGTATTACTTGGTGAGGGTGGTTTGGTATTTAGTTGGGTAACCAGTAATTCAGTTTTGTAGAGTATTGCTACACCACCACCCTTTTTGATTAGACGGTCAAGTCTGAGGATGTTATACCCAGGTGGGATTATATCATTATCCTTAGTTCCTGATTTAAGCCAGGTTTCAGTTAGGCATAAGATATCAAAGGAATGTAGATCTAGCAGGGCATATAGTTGGGTAATTTTATTGTTTAGGCTGCGAATATTTAGGTTGGCTACACGGAGAGAGCTGGGTGTGGTGGTAGGATTTACAGAATTAGCTTGATATAGTGGAGGGTTACTAGGGAGGTAGTTGTTTGGGTCTGGGTTAGGGTGAATGTCGACATATAGGAGTAGAAGCTGATGTTGACTGTGTAAGTATTTGGAAAGTCACATACAGCATAGGTGTGCAGCAGCAGTGTGGCCCATACACCTATACATCATCCCTAGCAGTTGAGCATGGGTGATAAACTCACCACCTCTGCCACTGCTCCCCAAGGAACCACTGGACTATCCACCAAGGTGAAATGACCTAAGGGAGCAAATAATATAGGGGCAGCAGAAGTGGCCTTGCCAGGTTGGATCCCTCATGTGCTGGGCAAATGTGCCAGGGCTGGTGGAATGTGAGCAGGAAGATCCTGTGGGGTAGGCCTGCCACACTGTGCTGTGGAGCATTTCATGATGTGGTACACATGGGTGGCATGGACACATTTTGACAACATATAATAACATAAAACAACAACAACAACAAAAAAGAGAGATAAGGGTTGGGGTGAGAGAAAAAAAAAGATATAGGATTAATACCTTCACATGTAACATACAATGCATTAATACAATTATGATGAAGCAGTTATTTTGGAAACTGTGAAAGCGCTTACTATTGAAGTGTTTTATTCTTATTTTTATTGGCGCACTCTACTACTTATTTCATCACCTTTGCTATCTCATTGTTGCTGGACTATCCTAAAGCCGTGTGTGCCTGGAATATTATATGTTTTTGGCTCACCGTGTTTGCTGATGACTGCAAATTGTGTTCAATCACTGAATCCCCAAATGATGTCAACATAGTACAAAATGGGCTTACATACATAGATGACTGTTGCCAAAGCGACAGACTTAAACTTAACCCCAAAAAATGTGTTATTATCCCTTTTGGCAAAGGAGAGGTCCCTGCAAATTACACTATTAATAATATTCCCATAAATTCCAACCCAGTGGTGTGAGATTAGGGAATGCAGGTTGACAGTAATGTCATCTTTGATCATCATGGGTCCACAGTGGTAAGGAAGACCTTTTACATTGCACACGTCAAAAGTAAGGGCACACCATCCAAGACAAAGCATGTTATCAATCCACTGTACTCATCTCTCATCAAACCAGTAATAGAGTATGCTCCCTTTTGCATGCACCTCACCAGACACCTGCAGCAGCTGAAGAGACTAAAGAGGTTTCTCAGCAAGAAAATCCAGGGACATCAAAACATGACCTACATAGATAAACTGAGGGCCCTGTCACTGTACTGTGTATCTTATAGACTGCTGAGAGGTGACTTTTACCTGGCCTACAGAGCAATCTTGAACCCTGCCTTAATGGAAATGCTGCACCTCCTCAAATCAAATGGGACAAGACTCACTCACTTTAGGGACCTTAACCTAGCCTACAACATCAACAGGACATGCTGGAGAGACAGATATGTCTCCCAGAGATTGCCACAGCTGTGGAACAAACTCCCAATTCACTTGAAACTGAGATCCTCAATGACCCTATTTAAGTGTAACTTGGACAATTGGATGGGAAATTGTAAATTTACCCCAGGGGTTTTACCTATGTCACTCTTAGACAGGGGCAACCAGAGCTGATCATGTATTCATAAATATGGATTACACATCTTGGTCTATAAGGGAACAATGGTACTACTTGACTAGGTTTGAAAAAGCCCTCAGACCATTAGCCTAGTAACCTCCTATGAACCTACGAACCTAGGGCCATTATGGTAGTAGCCTCATATAAACCTATGAATCTATGAACCTATGCAGGCCTGCCAACATCTTGTCTCACACATGGCCTGCTGGTGTCATGTACTATATCTTTAGCTGCAGTCTTACAAAAGTTAGACTTTCATTGTGGTGCTTGTGTTAAGTACCGTGTTGTGTAGTCTGTGTACTTAGGTACAGGTAATATTCTCACTGCAGTCAACTGTGTGTGTGTTTGTGTGTGTGTGTGTGTGTGTGTGTGTGTGCCTGTGTGCCTGTGTGTGTGTGTGTGTGTGTGTGTGTGTGTGTGTGTGTGTGTGTGTGTGCGCATGCTCTTGCTTGACATTACAGGGAGCCTTCTACCACAGCATGTGAGACACTGTTATTACCATATTCTCAACAAATACTTCTGATGTCATCAGCTATATAAGATTTTTGGATATGCAGTCATCCCACCAGAGCATGGTCAGTCATTGGCCTGGAGGCCAGGTAAACATCACCACATCCTATACCAGACAGATTACAATGACATGGCTTTTATTCTATCCACATACATCATGGCATGATTTGTAGGCCCTGTGTTATCTTGCTGAGAAAGCCCTGTGGTCTCTCCAGCTGCTGCATGTGTTTGTTGAGGTACATGCAAAAGAGAGCATTAGACTGTATTACTGTTCTGATGAGGTTTGACTACAGTGCTGTCATACAATCCTAAAATCTGAATATGATGGCATGACTTATGATGTGCAACATATATTTGTCCTGTAAAATCATTAAAGAGAAAAGATGGAAAGTAAGGATACACAGTGCAGTTTCTGACTTTACAACCCTTACAAGAGCATTCAGTATAAAGTTGTGAAACTCTGATGCTATCAACTGTCTAACTTTCCAAGGCCAATATAAGTCAAAGGTACAGTGAGCAGTTCTACAACACAAATGCAGATAGATTAAGCATTAAGTTAGCTACAAACCCTGAGCATCAGGCACAGCTTTTGTATCCTTGAATCCAAAAGATATAAAAATAGGGATATGACACAGCTATCATCACTTGCATAGGGTATTGTTTGGGGGAGGGGGGCAGGAAGCCCAGGCTCACACAAAATGTCAGTGAGTATTTGTGAGTAAAAAGGAGAAGAAGGCAGACATTGGGATACAACAACAAATGGCCAGTGAGACAAAATTAGTAATTGTGTGTGTCTGTACAGGTCCTCCAGGTGAAATTGGTGTGTGAGTGTCTGCACAAACAAAGCCAAGCTCTGTGCTAGCTCTACATTTTGGTCTGTCAGGCAGGTGTGAGCCATGCATGGTAGATGTGGCAGTTCACCTTTGTCATCCCCAACCATGATAGCAGGTTCTGCCAGGAGTTGCACTGGCATTTCCATGCCGAAGGACAGATGCAGTGCTGTTACCTGAATGTGACTGATCTGCTGGATGAGCTTCCTTCATGGGGATGCCCAGGACCACAATCCCATGTCCTCCCACCTCTGGGTGTAGACAGTACACTCACTGCCAGAGCAGTGGAAGTACTGCCACTATGGGATCATGATTGGACGTGGCCACATTGGCAGATAACAGAGGATGTGGCTGACCTACACCCACAAGGATGCCATTCCCATCCCAGAAGATGTTCCATCACAAACACTGCACTTTCCCTGACAGGCACCCTGTGGTCCATCACAGACACCCCTCATTCCAATGCATCATTCATCCAATTCAGTGAATCAGTGACGCACTGGAGTCAGTCACACATGTCAGACTGTACCACATCCACAACCCTGAGCATTTGTCTGGGGCACCCATGGGAACATGCCTTTGCCTCCATGATGGCCCTAAACATACATTAACTGGCACAGGAAGTGACACCTGCACCAAGTGGAAAAAGGACAGTAGGCCCCCTCTGAGCACCCCTATCAATCCTCCTGTGTTGCACCTCACCCACAGTTTGGCTACAGCCAGATTCAACAGGCACTGAAGCAGTAGAAGCCACACTTCCCTGATCAATGTCCTCATCCTCCTACTGTCTAATATCTGTGGGCTCAATGGACTGTGTAGGCGTAGGTCTACTGGCTGTTTCTAATGAAAATGCAGGGGATGGGTGTATATCAACCTCTGTGTGAGATTCAACCTCTACACTCCCCAAGTGTGCCTCAGTTTGGCCACCATCATCATCAAAGTCTGCTGATATATTGACATCAGGTGGCACAGGGCCCACACTCCCACTGTCATGATCACCTGTGATAAAAAGCAAATAACATAGGATACATTAACACCTGGACTAATTATAGTGCAATATAATATAACAAACTAACAGTGCTGCTACTATTACAAACAGTACAGCAGTACACACAAGGCCCGAGACCAAAATCACACACTACAATATTTCTTTAAATTGCTCGGTAGTACTGGCATACAAATATATGGCTTACCATCTGCAGAAGACATTCTGTACTATAATCCAGATGGTCCTTGAAGATGCTAAGCAAGAGGTAAGGGCAACATCATCACAGTTAACAATAACACAGTGGGTCATACATTTACCCCTTTATATGCACATTAAGTCTACTTTTAACAAGAATGTGGCTGACTACTTCAAACTAAGCTTATAACTGTAGCAATCCTCAATTCCCTCTCAAAAAGAAATGTGTAACACAGATTTAACTTATTCATTTCAACTGTTTTATATGCAACAGTAGTCAACTGTTCAGATAACAAAGCCTACCTGGAAGCTCCTTCTGGGATGTACTTGCTGTATCCGAAGATGTTGAGCCCACATCTAGTATATGCTGTCCTGCACTGTCCTGGGATCTGTTTGGATCTCTGTTATTGGCCAGGAGCAGTTAATTTGGGGTTAGCGGTAGTTTCCTAGCAGGCTCTTCACAGGGAGCAATTTGGTCACATCCCACTGTAGCTGCTATCCTCTGTGCAGCTGTTATCATGTCAGCAGCCTGTTTCTATTCACATGTTTCTCCATGGCCACATACAGCATTGAGATCTTTGACAATCTTCTGCCATATATGCATCCTGTGTGCTATATCTCTCCTTCCCCTTTCCAGGACAATAGCACCATGTTGCCAAAACCCATCCAGAATAAGCTAATTTTTGACATTGGTGAAGGGGGGTCTCTGTGGATTGACATGCCTGAATGGCATACTTACAGGTGTCCTAAAAGAAATATGCAACAGTTCTACAGGGTAGTACACTACCCTGAAGTACTGGGTGCTATACATTGCACTCATGTAGAAATTAAGGCACCACCTGGGGAACAGGGTAGGGTCTACATTAACAGAAATGGTTAACACTCTATCAACTGTTATGTCATGTGTAATGCAAAGGGAATCATCTTGAATGTGTGTGCTGGCGACCCTGGCAGCTACTACTACTCACATACTTGGCACACCTCCCAACTGTACCAGATGTTTGCTAGGGGGATATCACACAGGGTCATTTACTGTGGAAGCAGGATATACACTGGAACCATGGCTGATGACACCCATCAGAAATGCACACACACTCATGGAAGAACGCCATAATGGAGCACATGATCAAACCAGAAATCTCATAGAGCATGTGTTTGGATTGCTAAAGTCACAGTTCCAGTGGCTAGATACAGCTGGGGAAGCCCTGCAGTACAATCCATGGATATGTACAGAAATCTTCACAGTATGTGCCATGTTACACAACATAATTCTGTGGAAACAGCTGCAGTAAAATCAGCAAGGAGAAGGGGCACACGTTCTGCCATCAATGCCAACATCACCAGAGCCACTGGCAGATGAGTAGTCAGAGGGGGAACCACCAACTGCTGTGGGTGTAGGCAGACACAGGCATGCTCAGTATTCCCTTGCAATGGCTAAGAGACAATGCATAGCACACTTACTCACCACCTAGGGACCTAAAACCTTTCTCCTACTCACATACATATAGCAACATTGATGCCAGGCAACTTACACAACCTTTACTTCCCCATGTATTGCTGTGTACTGCTTGCATCAGATAGAGTCAGCCCTAAACTAACACTGTGGCAATTGCTACCTTTACAAGGTAAGTATTGAACCTGGAGTGTATTGTTTAATAATATTATGGAATATCCTTGTATTTCATCACTTGGTACAGTAAGCAAGTAAACAGTGTGAGATTTCTACAGAAATTACCTTAATATGCGACACCAAAGTCGTATTTGACTTATATGTGCCTATTAGTAAGCAGTAGGCCTCAGGCATCAAAGATTCACAAGTCATACCTCTCCAAAGTACTGATGATCACTGCATGCCCTCAGTTTAGCACCATATGTTTGTACTGGAACATTATTAAAGAGAGAAGTTAGAAAGTAATGATACAGATTGTAGTTTCTGATTTCACAACACTCACAAGATTAAACAACAGGCGGGATGCAAAACAAGGGGCGTAACAAAAGCAACATATCCTTGTTTGTGCCAATACTAGTAACTCACTTATGCTCACCGGAAAAGAACAGTCTATGCTTATTTGTGCCATAACAGTAACTCAGGTTTGTTTCCCCCAAAAAAAACAGTGTACCCTTGTATGTGGCATAACTCACCTATGCCCCCCCAAAAGAGCATTCTATGCTTGTTTATGCCATCCAATCTGCTCTTCATTTGTTGGCAACTGTAGCATATCATATTGATCCCAGTTAATATCCTCACACATTTTAAGGCCAGTACTATAGAATGGCTCACACTGCATGTCTCAGTGTACTGGTCAGATAACTGCCGAATGACCAAGAAAAACAGAAAGGTAAGACCATACCTCCCAACCGTCCCGGATTACTTGTTTTTTACTGAGTTTTGGGGTCCAAATAATGGGGTGCCACGATTTCCGAGTGGCACCCCTTCATTTCCAAGTTTTTCTTTATTTTTATTTTTTTTCGCTTTTTGAGCTAACGTTATCATGTATGTGGTGATGTCAGCTCAGTCAGCCAGCCTGTCGGAATTGAGCTTGCATTCTGGCTGTTCAAATGGAGAACAGGGAAACATTTATCTTTTGGTTTGGCTGCACTTAAGGTAACAGAATGTTGCTTGCGATATACGGAGCTTGCATTCTGCCGTTAAACTGCTGCATTATCTTTGGTTGCCTTTGTTAGAGCCATTAAACCGGTGCATTATCTTTGGTTGCCTCTCTTTATTTTGTGTGAAATTTGGAGCTTGCATTCCGGCTGGGTGAACAGAATGCTACTTGTGATATACGGACATTCTGCTGGTATTGAAGGGAGCCGTTAAACTGCTGGATTGGTTGCGAGCCGTTATTGAACAGAGAGGACTCGACTCACTGCTGCATTGATTCTGCTGTGAAGGAAGGGTAGGATTCTTAGTGTTTTCAAGCTGAGAGAAACATTATCTTTGGTTGTGAACCGTTATTGAACAGAAGACTCACTGCTGCATGCGTCTAAAATGTATTAAAATAGTGGCAAACCTTCTGATGTTTTCTTTTTTTGTGCCATGTATAGCAATGGTAAGATAAGTAGTTTTTCATTTTGTACGGTTGTTTATTTGTGAATGGAAAGTTACTGCAGCTCAGGGATAAAGTTCAACAGGTGCAGGTGACGTGATGGCAGTATGATTACCGGAGGGACTGTTGTGGAGTGTTGACCTTTATTTTTATTACTTTGCTGAAAATATCAAAGTAATGGCAGCTTTATTAGTTACTTGTTGCATTTCAAACTGTGGGGTGTCAGTAGCAACTGTCTGCATTCTTGTGATACTGGTCCTTCTATCCGTTTACACTGCAACTTCAAATTCTTTGATCCTTCCCTCTGTCAGGCAGTGGTTGCTGAATAGGATTCAGTTGGTATGTGAAGAATGCCATCCACAACCACCATAGTGGCTGTGTTTGGGGCAGATGGGTACTTTGTTTTGGTTAAATACTGAAAGCTAGTGCTTTCTAAAATACTGAGTGCTAACTTTGGTTTGTTCTTTGGCTTTGGGTGCTGCAACCTCCCCCTCCCCCCATGTTGTGGATATGCTGTCCTGCTTTAAAAAAACAGAGTGAATATTCTCTCTCTACATGAGAGGTGGTCATAGTAAATGCTGTGGTATTAAGAATATCCTGTCACTATTCGAGATGCTTCTGTGACCGTGGACTTAGCACAGAGGCTCCATTTTATTTCAACAGTGAATGCATATTGACAGATTTTTGGATTAATTTTAATAATAAATTCAGTATGAACCTCCGTGTGGGCCAGCACTCCTTTTAACTGCCTGGCTTGGGATAACATGGAATTAACAGTTATCTAGTGACCTGTCAGATATCGCATGTACTAGCTATAGTACTGTGACTTTTAAAACTGTTTAATAGCAATCTGTGAATTCCAGTTGCACTTCTGATTTACCAGAGAACTGCAAATTGGGAATTACTGTAGTATTTTTAGTTTCCTTGGCATTGTTATGCACCTTTGATTATAATTTTTGTTTAATTATGCAAGTGATGATGATTTTTATAACCAAATGTGAATTTATAAATACGTTTTTTGTTTATGCTAACATTGTTTATTTTTCAGCATTTTGCTTAGCAGCTAAGAGAGATGGTAGTGATGAGAGAGGAAAATATAGTCAAGGAGTCCACCACTTCAGTATTCCTTTAAGAAAGGCAGATACTTCTGTTAATCTTTAGTGTAAAAAATGTGGGGTTCATGTAAGATATGTGGTGCTGGTGGTCTGTACCGAAGAATAGCCAGCATGAGGTGGAGGTTGACTTAGCATAGTGGGTAGAGCTCCGGCTTTGCATGCAATAGGTGCATGGTTTGAATACCAAGACAGGCAAACACCTACTCTACACAGGCTAAAAGCCCTGTCCCTCTAGTCAGTTTCATACAGACTCCTTAGAGGTGACTTCTGTCTGGCATACAAAGCAATCTCAGACCCCACCTTGATGGGACTGCTGCATATCCGCAAGTCAAGCTCCACTTGAGCAACCCATACACATGACCTCAACCTGGTCTGTGATATCAATAGGACTTGTTGGCGGGACAAATTTGTGTCCCAGTGTGTGTATCATGTGTGGAAGTAGACTTTTGTGATGGAAATGTTCTGAATTGGGCAGTTTTGTCATTATTGGTTCATGCATTTTGTTTCATTGCCTACTGGAAAAATGTTCAAGCAATAAATTTTAAAATGCTCTCTAACTTAAGTCTAAGCAGTGTGCTGTATTATACAAGGAATATAATTTAATAAAGTCAGGAAGGTGTATCAAAGAATGCATGTATGTTTCTTGTTTTGTGTGCAAGCCAGGGGCCTATGATTTGAAAACCGCCCAAAGGTAATCTTTATCCACCACTGGCCAGATGCATTTTCTTTGAATGTTGTGTGGGTTTCAATGCTGTTTTAATGAATGTGAGTTTCAAGGGCAGAGAAGTTTTAATGCCAAGTAAATTTTCATTGTGAGACAGTGTTGCTTTGTTTAGCAGATATCTATTAGTGTTTGTGTGCATTGTGCTACGAAATTTAAAAATTAAATCAAAATAATCATTGTAGAAGTAAAGCAGTATGCACACATTAGTGTTTATGGTAAATTGGGTGAAATAGCTAGGTAATGGGACATTGGAATGGCTGCAAGGGGACTCCGGTGCCATATTTTGGTTGTCTTTTCTTCAGTTTGCGTTTGAAAGTTGGTATCCCACAATTCCATTGGAGTGGGTGGGGTTACTTAATTATGTATGCACATTTTATGTTAATCAGCGTAGAGATTTGTACCTATTTTTCATGGGCCTTGCCCAGATTTTTGATGTTTCCAGGTTGAGAGGTATGGGTAAGACAGAGCTGTATATTTGCAAGCAATAATCATGATAAGTTGTGTGATCACTAAGTGCCCTACAGCAAATATAATAAATTTAACAAATGTACAAATAACACTTTATGGTTTGATTTCAGTGTACATTCTGTTGCAGATAGTTGTGTGAAGGATGACTTCAGTTCCTTGCTGCAAAGCTGTGTGTGTGACAAAGAGGGATAAGACAACCATCCTATTTTCTGAAGGTGCATTGGAGTGAGAGTTGAAATCCAGACCTATGTAGAAATATCTCATGTGTACTAACATTTTCTGCTGTGTATGTCATAGATTGCCTTTCCTCATTTAAACTATTTCTATTTTTTTCTTTTCTTTTCTTTTTTTTTTTTTGCTACTGTTTACACGATGCACCGCTTGTTCAAACAGGAGAACTGAAGAAAAATAATGTCAGGCTTGCCCGTGCTTTTCTCATTTGTATGAAGTGTGGTAGTGTGCAAACTGGATAAGTGGATCACTCAGGAAGTAGACAGCCAAAAATAGAAAACAGATACTTTCAAAAAATGGGATTGCCTGTGGCAGCAGGTATAGGTTTAGGGATAAAGTAAAGATGGTCTTGGCTTCTAGTAAAGGGTGTGAAACTTTTTTTTCACTGTTGTGACATTGCAGTTTATAGCAATGAACTGAAAGATGAACGGCTGTTGTTTCAACTCTCCTATAGTAACAGGTGTTAGTGTAAGACTGCCATACACATGGTCCTGGGATCAAATACAGCATATTCCATACATTTTTAATGTTGTTCCACTTCCCATTATAGCGACTGTCACTTATAACACTTGACATAATGTGCATGATGTTAATTATATGTATGAGGGCTGAAACACTAATATTGTGCCAGTTATTTATTTATTCATTTATGTGTCTATGTGTTATCATATTTATTATCAAATGTATGACTGTGGGTATACTGTGTACTATGTCCTATAAGTATATTTCTGCTCTCTGGACTGCCATGACCTTCACATTTGTCAGACACACACATACATGCCTGCCTGTACATTAAATAGCCTTGAAATTGCATTGCTTACCAATGTTGTGCACCACTTACCATCACGCAAACACATTGCTTGGCAATGCATACCCCCCAGCACAGTGTTTGCACAATGGTAAATGATGCTCAGCATTTTCAAACAGTGTGCACATTCCCAGTAAATACAATAACTGGAACAGGGGAGAACCATCAATCTCCACTGCTCTTGATCCATGGTACACATTGCAGGCATTTGTGGAAAGGGTGTGAGATTTAGGGCTCAGAGATGGGGTGTGCAGGAGTCCAAGATTTTATTTGGACTCCTACTGAAACATCACAGTGCCAGGTTGCTGTAGGGGGACTATTCCGGGTCCCAGTATAAGTCAGAGGCTTGAGATAGTTTGCCCGGGCTGTAACCAGTGCCACCAGTATCCCTCACACTGATGACCAACATAGGCATCACTACAATAACATCCAGAGGAGCAAGAGGAGTAACCTCAATGCTTGAATCAGGAAATTTAGGATGGAGGACATCCCACAGATGTGTAAGTATCAACTACAGAGTGTACTTGTAAAGCTTAAAAGCTGAATATAAGCAAGACTGGCATTCATAATGGTATTCTGTGCTGTTCTGTTTTTTCCACAGCTGCCATGGTAAAGGAGTGCAATGTTAGGACCCATGGCTTATTTTGTCAAGGATGAGGGAGGCATGTGATATGTATGTAGCAGAAGTGTAGTGTTATTGTAGCATTAAAAGCTAAAGATAGCTTGTTTGGTATTTTATACAGCTGTATCAAATTGAGCATGCATATCTCAACTGTAAAAGCAAGTATGCAAGCATTAGTCTGTAGCACAAACTAAGAGTACAATATTAGATTTTAGTCAGAGGTGGTGGATTCAAATACTACACTTCTCAATTGTACAAAACTTTTTATTCTTCAATGATATATAACTTAAGGGTTTAAAGTGAAAGCACTATACCAGTGGTGCACATGCCCTGCTGCAAAGTGTAATCTGTATAATTGGAACATGCATATGTGCAATATATGCACATATAAAGGAGTACCTGCTGCAATCAGTAGAATAGTGTTTCACTGTTAGGAGCTGGTAGTCTTAAAAGTAATAGTTATCTGTTAGGTGGTGGTAGTCTTAAGAGTAAAGGTTAAAATAACAGTGTCAATTGTATGTTACATCTGAAAGTATTAATCTTATTTCTTTTTTTCCTCTCACCCCATCCCTTATCTCTCTCTATTTTTTTGTTGTTTTATATTATGTGTTGTCAAAATGTGTCCATGTCATCCATGTGTACCACATCACAAAATGCTCCACAGCACAATGGGGTAGGCTTGCTTCCCCTCCACTGGCCCTGGCACCATTGCCCAGCACATTTGGGATGGGAGCCAACCTGGCAGCACCACCTCTGCTACCCCTGCACTATCTTTCCAAATGGATAGTCCAGAGGTTCTTTCCAGGAGCAGTGGCAGAGGTGGTGAGTTTATCACCTGTGCTGAAATGCCAGGGATGGTGCACAGGGATGTGCACCATGCTTTTGGTACACACCTATGCCAGATGGAGGGGCTGCTCTCCTTCATTTTACATAGGACTAGAAGGAGGAGGAGACATCAAGCACTCCAGCCAGTGGTGTAGTGAGGTGACAATGATGACAGTCCAGTAGATGAGGACTGAATTCTCACTGTCATCCACTACTTGATGAGCATGGGTCCTGGATGTCCCCACCCTCACCCCCATCCATGGTGTCTACCGACCTCTTGTCTCCATCACTGTGTCTTGTCTTGTCTGTCTACAATTGCTTGCTCACCTACCCAACTTACCAGACCCAGCCATACCTACATTCATTCTCCAACATTTTTTTTTGTGTGTGTGGCCACCGGGCTCACAAAAAAAAATCTCCCCATACATACCTCTCCATTTCACACATGTAACTTCTTGACACACTTGGTTTAGTCAAACTGGCTATACAACATGATTGTGTTGAGGTCACCCTTCTCTCTGGAGGTGACAGTCCAAATTCAGGTAATATTCTGCATATATTATGAGTTTTTACTGTTAAAGAAATAGCTAGCTATGGTTCTTTCTTACCTCCCTCCTGCACATTCCTGTGTTGCTTTCCAATTGTTCTTCCCACTCCTTGCTCCCCATTTCACAACTGTCCTATCTTCCCCATTTCTTTTCTTTAATGCATTATTGCGCAGTGGTACACGTCACACTACATAAAGCAAAAATAGTTAAAAGTATTAGATACAGCTGTTTTTGAAGTCAGTACATCTGGCTCCAAAAAAAGAACATATCACTGCATAAACTGCATTAACAGCTGCTGCCACAAAGTCATTTAAGTAGCAGGTATATTCTACAGACTCAGTACTAACAGTCATACCTTAGCAGTGCTGCCACTGGAATGGTTACAGGATATTCCCTTATTTTACTAATCATTCTTAAGTTCTCCCTTTTGCTCATCATGCAAAACTGTGCAAACAAGATAAGCACAACCAAACCTTCCATTTATCTCTCTGTTGCCCGTGATTCGGCTAAGGTCTGTATCGCACAAACAATGGCCAAAAAATAATAAAATAACAATAAAAACTGACAGAGAAAACACAACTTGCACACAGATGAAGAGAAGGCTGGATGTTAATGAAACAGAACCTGTGATTTGTGTACTGCTTACTTGCATTTCCAGCCTTGACAGATGTACATGTAACAACTTGTAAGTCTAACCTGACACACCCACCCGATGTAAGCATTAACAATTGCCATCCATTAAACATAAACATGATGGGAGTGCCTGCATTATCTTTATATCTACTTCACAGAGCCAAGGATTTGGGATTCAGCAACTGCAATGAGTTCAGACCTCATTTGCATCTTCACTGTGCTGACAACCCTGAATCTACATAATAAATGTAAAGCTGGTACCACAAAGCTCAGTAAACAAAACAAACTTTTCTGAGCTTTGTGGTGCCGGCTTTACATTTATTATTCATATTTTATTGATTGCCTTTGTAAATCCTGGCTTTGTCTACATGGCAGGACTTTGTTCTTTTTCTTTAGCCTTGAATCTACATCAGCCAACAACAGTGTAGCTAGGGAAACTGAAGAGGAGCTGAATTGTTTATGTTTTGAACACAGAAGAGATGATATTACTTTGGGATATATCTGCACAGAGGACTACTGATTTTTAGATGATACACCTGCAAGTTGTCAGCTACATATTAGATATGCTGACATATAACTATGAATAGTCTGTTTAATGTGTTTTTTATTTTTATGTTGATTAGCACACTCTTTTACACTTTTATCTGTCTGCATTACTTACAAGTGCACTGTTCATTTGGGGTTGGTGGAGCAACGCTGCATTTCTGTTATGGCACAAAAAAGATTATGTTGTCATTGTTACTCTCCTTTTGTTACATCCAGCCTGTATCTAATGCTGCCACATGTTAAAAATCAGTTCTGCCTTTGTCAAGGGGACATCGTGTCTATAAACTTGGTGAACTTCTTTGAAACAGTCATCAAAAGCCTGGATGAGGGCAAATCTGTGCATACGACCTACCTAGACTTAGCCAAGGCCTTTGACACAATCCCCCACTCAGGCATCATTAAGAAACTCACCCAGCTTTGTATCAGCCCATATATTGTCAGGTGGGTTGCAAACTGGCTAACTGGTAGAACTCATACTGTCAAAATAGGCGACGGATCAGTTCTGGGACTCCTACTGTTTGAAATGTACTTTGTAGTACAGGCTAAAACTAAAGGATTGTAGCTGACAAACTTTGCTGATGACTGCAAATTGGGAGTGATTATTGAAACCCCTAGCGATGTCAACATCCTGCAAGAAGGTCTTACACAGACTAATGACTGGTGCCAAAGTCATGGTCTTAAAGTTAATGCAAAAACAAATGCATTATCATCCTCTTCAGCAAAAGTGATGTTCCTGCAAACTACCAGATCAATAGCAATATCCTGAGCAGACAGTCAGTGGTGAGAGATTTAGGCACACGGGTTGACAGCAACCTTAAATTTGATCACCATGTCTCCACAGTGGGAAGAAGGGAATTTTATATTGCTCATCTCATAAGTAAGGGCATTGCCTCCAGAAATAAAAGAGGTTATAACCACCCCCTGTACTCTTCCTTCATCAGGCCAATAATAAGAGTACACTGGTCCCTTTAGTATGTTCCTTTCCAAACACCTGCAGCAACTGGAGGGACCACAAAGGTTCCTTACAAAGAAAATTCAGGGTCTAAAAGATGCGTCTTATGTGGACAGACTGAAATCATTGTCACTTTAATATGTGTCATAAAGACTGCTTAGAGGCAACCTGTGCCATGCATATAGACCAATCTCTGACACAGCTTTAATGGAAGTGCTGCACATTCACAAGTCAAATGGCACACGCACCACTTGCTCAAAGGACCTTTACCTGGTATGTGACACCAAGAGAACTTGCTGGAGAGATAGATGTGTCTCACAGAGGTTGCCCCACCTTTGGAACAAGCTTCCTATTCATGTTAAACAAAGTCCTTCATTGGCTCTGTTTAAGCACAATTTGGACAATTAGATAGGTAACCAGAAATTCACTCCAGGGTTCCACCTGTGTCCCTCTTGGACACTGGAAATTAGGTGCTGATTTTAGTGTCTGCTTGAACCAGACACCCTTGGTAACATGGACTGAACTTGGCTAGGCTTGTAAGGGCCTGGGGCCATTAGCCTAGTAACGTCCTATGATCCTATGTACAAATCTCACACCTTTTACTTTATATTCTTTCGTGGGAAAGCCTAGACAGAGTATACATGGTTGCTTTGCAGCTTGTTGAATATCTCCACATTGTTGGATTGGTTGATTAGCATGCTGCTTATGCTGTAATTTGCATGCCACAGTGTCTACTTTGTTTGCACGGGGGTGTGCTGCTCTACATGGTGCTTACTGAATCTAAACGTTTACGCGTCCATGGAAAATGACTATTTAGGATCTATTGAATCCCGCTGATTGTCTTCTGTTTGGAAATAGTGTTTTGGTTGTTTTAAATATTCTAAATATCTATATACCTATATCTATATCTATGTCTGTATATTTACACACATATACATGTTTTTGCAAACTGATCCCATATGCTGTTAATTCTGAAAACTTTGTGACTAGCACACATTCTAGAGACTTAATAATTTCAATATGCTGTTAATTATGAAAGCTTTATGACTAGCACACATTCTAGAGAATTAATCAATTTGGTCTCATCAAGGTGTATTTCTGATCAAACTTTTGTAGTTATTTCAATCCATGTTGCTTTCTTTTTTAAACAATATGTGAGTCAAGCCAACAATATATTGAAGTATTCTAGTGAGAAGTGTGGCAGTATGTAGTTTGTTTATAAAAATGCTGAATAAGAAGGAGCTTAATGTTTATTCTTGTCAGACACTGTCTATGATTGGTAGGAAGGAAGATACATTTTCTTTATAGGTTCATAGTTTCATTCATAGTCCTAGGCTAGCTGCCTTGTGAGCTATTTTAAGCCTAGCCAATTTCCCTTTTTGTGCTCAAAATAACCTACCCATTTGGTTATAGATTGGCCTTACCCATCCAGTGGTTGCTAATTATATATTACCAGTAATGATAATAGCTGGGATCAAACCACAGATAATTTGAGGGGATATTTCCAGCTGACTGCATGCTGCCTCTCGGTCAGAGAGCTGTGGGCAGAAAGTTCAGTAAGAAGCTGTTCATGGGATACAATGTCAAATGATTTTGATAAATCTAAGAATAGTGAAGACACCAGGTTGCCATCATTCCTATGTTGGTTTATATTAGCAAAGTTGAGGAGGGCAGTGGTAGTTCTATGGTGAGGTCTAAAAGCATTATAGTTTTTGGAGAGAAGGTTGGTAGAGTTAATGTACTGTATATGTTGTGAGTGGGTACATTTTTCTAGTAATTTAGATAGAGAGGATAGGGTGGTTTATAGTTGGAAATATCTACTGATGTGCCATCTTTGTGGAGTTGCATAAAGGATTTTTTTCCAGAAGGATAGGACATATCTCTCAGATATGGATCTGTTTATCAGAATGGCTTCAGGGAATGCCACTGCATCAGTTACGTTTTTTGGTTTCTGTTGAAAGTTGATCAGCAGCTAAACTGGTTGGTTTTAGTTTCAATAGAAGTGTTCTTACAGACCTGTAAAGAAACAGTTAGAACTCTCACATAATGCACAAAAAAAAACACTCCTTCATACTCACAAGAACTTCTGTTATTTGGAATTGCTCTTATTAATTATATTGCAAGGTATTCATATCACATTATCCTATAAAATCTACTGTGGAGTGTTCAATATTATTTTTTCTACTTATAAATATTTTTTGTATATCTGCCTAGGAATAAAATAAACACATAAATACAAAGTGTAAGCATTTTTTTAAAGTATTCTATTTCTTTATCATATATCTTTTACCAATTTTCCTGTGGCCATCCAGCCTTCACAATAACACTTGAGCCAGCACATAGTAGTTATCCCAGCATGGAGAGAAAAAGCATCCAGAACAGCCATCATCCAGGTATCAACAGGAAAGCTTTGTATACTCACTGGCATCCTGGAAATGGGGCACTGTTGCAGAGACACTAGTTCCACCCCAGTGTGGGAGACATGCAGCATGCATCACTGCTGCAGCCACTATTATTTCCCCTATATGAGTGTATGCTTCACTGCACCTGTGATGAAGGCTACCAGAAATGCAGATGGCTAAATGCTCACATCAGAGCTACCCTTTGTATCACAGCTTCTCCATCACTGAAGTCTGGCTTTGAATGGATCTGTTTGCCTCTTCCTAGAAGATGATGTCCATCCCCCCTATAGCAACTTCAGCAGATGCACAAGCTGGTAATCGAACCCTAATCACCTAGGACAGAGTTAGAGCTTTATCCCTCTACACCACAGGTTAAGTTTCAAATTATTTTACCCTTTTCCATTCTTTGTAAAGGGGAATTACACAAACAGTAATGATACATATTATAATGCTGACAATGTCTTTCTCTGAATGAACTGAAGTGCAAGATGCAGCCATTGTGTAACTAGACTTGCCCTGGTCCCAGGCTTCAGTATGAACAACTTACTAAATTAAACCACTGCCACTCCCCATTTGGGTATGCTGATGGAAATGGAATAAATTGCCTTAAAGGATCTGAATGTGTCCATAAAATGGTTGTAAATGGTTATTTTCATAGTCTAGCAGGTAAGGTAACAAAGGGACACATTTGCTGTGGGACCTTAAACAACCAATCTGTATAGTTCAGTCCAGCCCTTGTTTCATTTTTCCCAAAGGGGTTCTGTTATTTCACAATAACATAAATTAGCCCTGGAATACTTTATTAATATTACACAATAGCTCACTGAATATAATAAAATTTTTTCATTGATAGATTTGGTGCTGTTGACACCATCAATTATCATTTTTAGTTGCTGTGACTCAGTAGCTAAATAAAGCTTTGACTTTAGACACCAGTGTCAAATGCCATTTTGTTCCCTTATTATCTGCCCATTGTATGCCATTAATGAAACTGCATAAGTGTGACAACTTGAGGGCTCCTAAAGTAGTAACTCTGCACTTGATAGGTAGTTGCTGCTAGTGTTTACTGGACAACTTTCCCAATGAATGTTTATTTACAGTTTCTTTGGTAAGCGGTCAGTCTGTCTGACTACCTATTTGATTGTTTCTATCATAGGTTACCATTTCATTACAACTAACTGTTCCTCGGAACATAGCAGACAAGCTCTTTCTTGCAAGATGGCAGCAGAATATGACACCTTTATAGCAAGTGGACTACGGTGAGTGCCTTACCTAATATAACAACCCTTGATGAGCCCATGAGATATAAAAATCATTATTTTACACAATTCAAAACTAAAAAAAAGTGTTTTAAGTCTTAGCAGAAAGCAAAGAAAAGTTCCTGAATTTTTTTCTTCATTTTGACAAACATATTTGATGCATTTGTTTTACTTGGGTAAAAAAGAGAAAGGATTCTGCAAACATTTGAAGAAAACATGATCTTCCCTTAAAGAAACTGCAAAAAATGATAATTTACATTAACATATTTTAACGTACCCATGCATATCTCAGAGGATATTTTGAACAGATAGACTCTCCTTTTGATAATGGCTTGAGTAAAGGACTGAGTCATGCTTAAGTGCATGGAATCTAATATCAGTTTAATCTTTAGGATGTGATTTATTTGCTGAATTTAAGTAAAATTATGGAAATAACTGGCTGCATTCTTCTGATCAAATTATCTAATCTTGGAACACAGATTTAAGTAGATTTCTGACTTGCTATGTGTACAATTTTATAATGAATAAATTTGACATATGGGGACATATTTTCTGAACAGTATCTATAAGGGAAATAAATTACAGAACCAGAATGTATCTGTAAGTGACATAAACTACAGATCCAGAATGTATGATTTCAATCCTTCTTTTTTAGCTGGTTTTGCCATGTCGATGATGACAACTACCTGAACCCATTTGCTCTTTTGAGGCTACTAACAAAATACTCACACACTCAGGATCTCTATATTGGAAAACCTAGCCTAAATCGTCCAATTGAGGCATCAGAACCATTGCCCAACAACAATTCAGTAAGTATCATTGACAAAAACCCAGTTGCAAGGCAGATTGTAATAGCAAACACAAAACTAAAAATTGGCCACTAGAGTTAAAGTGCTAGTGATTGTGAATGACTTTACATGCTTCAGACTGCTGTACTCCATATGTGTTTTAGAAAACAATTTACTGTTTTGAGTTCAGTTATGCCATGAGACATCTGCAGTGCTTTTCATTAATTTAATTACATTGTTGTAAAAAATATAATTGAACTACAAAAAAACAGATAGTTTTTCTGTTAATTTCATCCTTAAGTCATACATATCATCTATAAAAATACATACACAAATACAAACATATCTATTTATTTATATGTATCTATATGTGTGTTTGTGTGTGTGTGTGTGTGTGTGTGTGTGTGTGTGTGTGTGTGTGTGTGTGTGTGTGTGAGCACGTGTGTCTGTTTGTGTTTGTATGCATCTTCTCCTCTCTCTCTCTCTCTGTATAAATAAATATATATATATATATATATATATATATATATATATATATATATATATATATATATATACTTACATACCATACAATTTTAAAATGCATGCAAGTCCTGATAAATCAGAATTGCTATTACTCACAAACAAACATCAGGATACTGGCTTTGTCATACTGCAAATTATACAGCTCTACAGCATCTCATATTAAGCACATTCTCTAGGACTGCCTATAGTTAAAGCAGTTTGGGAACAACCCCTTACCAAGTTCAGTAGTTTAACAGCTTTGTACTTATACCCCCACAGTAGATGTGCCTGTTAAACATTACACCGCAGAAGATCACATCACTAAATTTTATTATACTCGTGGCATTTGCCTCTTAAATCAAATATTGGGGAGAAGTATTTAGAAAAGCTAGTTTTGTGGCGCTAACAGTGCTTCACTGTTATGCTGTAGCGATATAGACATAAGCAGAGATTCAGAGACATGCAGGAGCTGCATGGATCCAATGTTCATTAGCAACTACTTGCATGTCTCTGAATTGCACACATCACTTGCATTTCTTTGAATAGAACACCTAGTACAGTTGGAAAAACTGCATCATTATTCCTCATACCAACCCATGGAACACTGTTGGCAGGTACCTATAAACACACACATACATATACATACTTACGCACAAATGCATGTGTGCAAATGCACACAGACTTATACAAGCACACAGCCTGGCAGTACTTACTTATTGGTGTACTAACTACCTCCTCTCCTGCCATAAACATGAATTGGTGAATGCTGTTAAGTAGTGCATTCAGTTCCTTTGTTCAGCTCTGAAATAGCATAGCTGAGATTGCCTTCAAATTTCACTACCATATGTTGATCACAAAGTAAAGCTGTAGGGCACAGCAAATGGCTAATTTATGTTAATCGTGCACTGGACTGGCATGATTGCATGCAGTGTTATAGAGTAGACTGCTGTAGCCAAAGCCATTGCTGACTCATCTGATAGCTGGTGTCAGCCCCCCTATTTGATGCCCATTAGCACTAAGTTGAGGAGTGCAAAATAAAGGTCCCTTTTCTGACTGTCTCTCCTCAGAAGAGGCATACTACATCATCTGTGTAACATCGTGATGTGTCAATATGAGGACCAAAACAAAAAAAAAACAAAAAAAAAGAAAACAACAAAACAAGACAAAAACAACAACAACAAATAACCCATTCTTGGCAGTCACATTTTAGGCCCCTAGCACCTTGCACCAGGTTGACTGCCCCCCCCCTTCTTCTCAACCCAGCTATGCTTGTTGCTGAAGAACTGATTGTTAGAGAACACATACCACTGCAGAGCTACAATGGTTTTTGAAATACTCTCTCATAGTGCATTGAATAATCTTACTAGAAAGGGGGTTGCAGAGTGTGCTATGTTATTTTGATCACCCCCAATTATGTGGTGCAGATTTGGTTCATAAAAATGATTTAACACACAAAGAACTGGGTAACTTTATAATAGTCAGTCTTAGATCACTCAAAGCATCAGGTAAAAATACAGGAAATGCTATTACAACCATACAAACCTATGGAGCCAAAATAATAGGTGTTTTTTCATATAAAATATTACAATAGATTGATATCATTGCATTATTTATTTATTTATTTATTTATTTATGTATTTATTTCCAGTTTGATTACCGGGGAAGGCCACTGGGCCCAAGTGTGCTCGTTTTCAGTGGAGGCTCAGGGAGAAAAGCTCCATAATACTTAATACAGTAAGGATACAAAAGTATAAAAGGTACAGTATATAGTACAGTTTATAAATATGTACATTCAATATCAAGCATGATCAACAAAGTTCATTTTGATATATCTAATGGTTGTACTGTACAGATTCAGTTGAACATACATTCTTACATTTAAAGTGTGGAAACACTTTGCATGCACTCATTTAAAGTAAGTATAGAAACACTTTACATGCACTCATTTAAAGTAAGATGCTATTTACAGTATTTACAAAGTTGAAACTGTGTGTTGAGTAGCTATAGGAGTTGCAGAGAGCTTGAGTCCACTCTAAGAAATAGTTAAGGGAGTTATAGAGAGGATAGAAACCCAGGAGCAAAATCCTCCTCGGGGCATTTATTTAAATAGAATTAGGTAGAGTGAAAGCAGGTGCATTTCCATTTGGAGGACAGGTATGTGAAAAGCTGGGTTTTGAAGTTTTCTGAGTTTGATTTTGCCCTTAGTTTGGAAGTGAGAGAATTCCATTTCTTGCCCAGTGAGAAAGAGAGGAGAAGTTGTCCAGCAGGTTGTTTAGGTTTGTGGATAGTAATTAAGTTTTGGTGTTCAGATCTGAGAGGTCTACTAGGGGTGTAGGGGGAAGGATGTTTGTTAGAGCTGGACATTTTGTTGGGTGAAATACAAGTTTGTGTGCTGTGGTAAGTTGAAGGTAGTCTAGGTAGTTTGTGAGTTCTAGTCATTTCAGAGATTGAAGGGTAAGGCAGTGATGGGTGGAATTTTTGGATTTGGTGGCAAATTTAAAGATCTTATTATAGCAGTTTTCTAGTTTAGAGGTGATGGAAGAGGTCAGGTTAGTTAGAAGAGGGGCTCCTTATAATAAGGATGGGAGAAGGTAAGTAGCTGGAGTATGCCTAGTAGAATTGGGGAGAAAAATATTGTTCCTGTAAAGCATACCTAACTTTTGGTGGGTTTTCTTTATATTTTGTTGAATATGGATATCAAACTTGAGGTGTTCATCAATATTAATGGCAAGAAGTTTGGCAAAAGGGACCACTTCTATAGCTGAGTTGGTTTGGCTAAGGACTTTGAATGCATTTTTGTCATAAAAGAAAGTCTTAGAGGGAGGGAATAATAGAATTTTTGATTTATTTGCATTTAGTGAGAGGTGGTTTTGGTGCATCCAATTCTCAGTAGTTGAAAAATCAGTTTGTGTTTTAGTCAGCAGTTCAGGGAGGTTTGAGGCAGAGCATACTAAAGTTGAGTCATCTGTATACTGAATAACTTTGGCACCAGGAATAGCAGTATGAAAGTTATTGATAACAATGTTAAAAAGCATATGTCTGAGGATGGACCCTTGTGGTGCGCCAGTTGGGACAGGTAGGAAGGTAGATGTGATGTTCTTCCATTTAACTGCCTGAGATCTATCTGACAGGTCACTAGAGAACCAGAATAAAGTATGTGGTGAGAGATGTAGGTTTGAGACATGATAGAGAAGGTGTTTATGGGAAACAGTATCAAATGCTTTAGATAGGTCGAGGAGAACTGTGGATACTAAGTGTTCTGAATCTCAGGCTTGATTGACAGTTTCTAAGAAGGAGAGTAGTGTGATTATAGTGCTATGGCCTGGGCGGAAGCCATGCTGGGTAGGTGTAAGGAGTTGGTTTAAGGTCAGGAAAGGCATAAGCTGGAGGTGGATACATTTTTCTAGGATTTTGGAGATTGGTGAGAGCAGATCAATGGGGTGTAAGTTTGAGATGTTGGTGTTTTTGCCTCCTTTGTGAAGAGGAAGAATATAGGCTGAACGCCAGAGTTTGGGTACATATGATTCCTTTATAGATCTGTTGATAATGATGCTGATTGGGAGTGTTATACCATCAGCAGCACATTTTAGGAAGGAGGAGCTAATATTATCAGGAGCATTGGAGCAAGGTTTAAGTTTGGATAGAAGTCTTTTTATAAAATTATTAGAGACAGGTTTGAGCTCAAACATAAGGGATGCTTATTAGGAGGCTTAGACAGAGAAGAATGAGGGACAGGTGGATTATTGTTGGGAAAAGTCTTGATCAGGTCAGAAATAGCTTCTATAAAAAAATGAGTTAAATTGGGAGCCTAATTTGAGGTCAGATATACTTGTTTCCAGACGGGGGTTATTCTTGGAGCCTGGATTGAGAAGTGAGTTTATGGATTTCCAGAATTGTTTGGGGTTTTTATTATTATTGGACTGGAGCTTAATATTGTAGGATTTTTCTGTCCTTAGTGATTCGTTGTTTTGCAAGGTTATGGAGTTGTGTATTGGAGCACGGTTTTGGGCAGTTTATTGTTTTGGTAAAGCTTCCAGGATTTGTCCCTGTGATGCATAATTTGTTTTGTTTCCTTGGATAGCCAAGGAGCAGTATTAGTTTTTATCCTTTTGTTTCTTAGTGGGGATAGGGAGTTTAGAGTGTCTAGGAAGACAGAGTTGAAGTGGTCTATAGCTTTGTCAAGAGGAAGGGTATTTAGAATTTGGCAGTTCATTTGTTTGAATATTTGAGAAAGTTGTGGGGTTGAAGCTGCTAAGGTTGCGAGTGAGAATGTATTGATGCTGATGTGGGGTAGAGCTAGATGAACGATGAATGAAAGCTGGGAAATGGTCGCTAATGGTGTAGGGAATGTTGCCAGAGTTGGTTATTTTATTTGAATGGGTGACTAGACTCCAGTCTATAATGGATCCTGGGGGGTTTGTTTTGTTGGGTTGAGTGATGGAGAGGATTACTTGAGCAATGTTATAGACATTAATGGATAGGGAGGGAGAGGGACTATTGGTTTTATTCCAGTCATTATTTACTTCACCTAGAATGTAAGTTTCATAGTTTATTTCAGTTGAGGCCCATAGGATAATATCTTCAAGGGTAGAGATGTTGTTACCAGGTAAGATATGCAGGGCAATGATGCAGATATTCTTGTGTTTATTCATTTTTAGTAGACCAACTTCAGTATTATTGAATTAAGGGATTGGAATTTGAAGGGAATTAAGGTAAGAATATTAGAGTAGATTAAGGCAGTGCTGCCACCTTTTTTATTTAAACGGTCGTTTCTGAGAGTATGAAATCCTGTAGGCAGGATTTCAGAGTCAGAGATATGGGGTTTGAGCTAGGTTTTGAGGATGGCTAAGATGTCGGGTTTGTTATGGCTTAGCCATGCTTGATTTTGTTGTATTTTATTGTTGAGAATCTAGACATTGATTGTAAAGAATTTAAGAGTATTATGGGGGGGGGTGGGGAAGGTGTTTGTAAGGGGACTAGGACCAGGGTTGTGATTAATGCCTCCAGCTAAGACTAGGTTATTGAAGGAAATAACCTTTAGCCATTTGGGTTTACATTGTAAGAGTTTGGGTAGATCTAACATTAGTTTAGGTGTAAATATTTTAGCAGTGGTGGAGATAATTTTAGGATAGAATACATGCAGAGGGTTAGGCTGAATAAGGGAAGGGGAGATGGAATGGAAATGAGTGTATGACTGAGGGTGAAGGTGGGTATGTGTGGTAGTTTGAGTTGAAGGTAAGATTGGAGGAGCATTGGAGGTATATGAGCGGGCATAGCATAGGGGGATTAGGAATACAAGGAGGAAGCAGGGGGCCTGGGGGGTGCGGAGAATTAAGGGAAGCATATCTAGACAAAGGTAGTTTAATGGGTATAATTATAAAGGAGGGAACAGGCTGAGAAGTAGGAGAGGGTTGAGAAAGAGATAAAGGTTATCTTAGTATAAAAAGAAAAGTGGAGGGGTCTTTAATTGGTGAGGTGTTAGAGAGAGTGATGTGTTTAAGTGGGAAGGGTGAAAGGAGGTGGGTTAATGAGGGGAGAGCTACTATTGGGTAATTAGGCTGAGTGGGTAGAGAAAGGCAGAATAAAGGTAGGCATGCTGGGGTGGGTGGGAATTGGGGGCAGGGTAGGGGAGCGGATTGAGCCAGCAGGGCGAACAGAGTGGGTAGAGCCAAGGAAGAGGAAAAAGAAGACAGCAGAAAGTGTATCAGTGAAGGAGAGAACAGATCATAGGTAAGAATACTACAGGATAGGCACTAAGTATGTGAGTTGAAGGAAGCAGAAGGTTCACAAGAGCTAGAGGCTATACAGGGCAGTGATAGGTTACTAGAATATTGGCCGAATCTAGGGCAAGGAACAGGGCAGAGTTAGGTTAACAGTAGCGTTAGCATGCATTGAGGTGTAGATAGAAGCAGGACAATGCCACCTAGTGACCAGTCTGTGTAATTACAAGGGTAGATCTCAGGCACTTAAGGGAAATGGGAAAAGCCAGGAAGGTAAAGGGGGAAGTTAAGCCCGTGGTAGGCTGCTAGCTATTGCTCACCAGGTTGGTATATAAGAGGGCACTAGTATTGTAATGTCTAATTTACAGTAGGGAGCATACACTTGATATTAGCTCTTGGGGAGGCAAATATGTAAAAGAAGCACAGCAGGAGTCCTTTTATTATGTCCATTCAAGGGTGGGAAGCCAGGGATTCCAAGCAGAGGACTGGGAGGCACCTGGCATGGTAGTGATGCAGCGGGAGTAAACTGTAAGGAAAAGAAATAAATAAGCAGTTGTACATTTTAAATACAATAATTCAGCAAAAAGAAGAGGGTTGGGGAAAAAAAGAAAAAACAAGTAGGAAAGAAGTATTGAGTTGTCTAGAGAGAAGGTTAGATGGAATGGTGTATGCAGGAGGGAATGTAGCAGTACAAACAATTAACCATAGGTATTGCAACACAGTTCTTAACTACAGCCCATTAGGAACAAACAGAGAAAGAGCAGATGACAAAAAACATCTAGGGAATTATTAAGTCAGAGCAGCACAGACTTATATTAAAACAAAGATGTAGGACAAAAAAAATCTATGTATCTTGTATTACACATTTGTAGTATGTCTTGCCTCTCTGCTGTAAGTAAAACTGTTTCCTTCAAACATTATTGATAAAATGTATTGTTTGACATGATAATATTAGCAGTGTATGTAATGTAACTACTCAGCATATCTGTTTGAATGTCAATAATTACTTTTCTCATATAATTTCAATACAGTTTGATTTCTTATTGTTTACACACTAAACTTGCAAAAAACAAACATACAGCCACACATAGCCATCCCCACACACACACACATACACACACGCACACAGCCATAAAACATCAGAGCATACATAAAATAATCCTCACAAACCAAAATCCACACTAAAATGTAAAGTAAAAGTAACACACATACACAAAAGTGAAATATGAACCATATCTCTAATGCAATCGAACACCCCAAAAATAAAACTGACCACATATATCAGGAGCCTACAAATAAGAAGCATTTCTTTTTCAATAAAAAGCTTAAAATGAGTAATGATGAAACAAAACACATACCTCTCAACTTTACATATTTTCACAGAATATCCAGATTTTTGTTCTGTTTTTCTAAAATTTTGTTTTCTGTCAAATTAGTGGT